>NW_019154085.1:11110894-11157322 GCF_002288905.1 Enhydra lutris kenyoni
GAATCTCCCTGATGGCTAGTGATGATGAACATTTTTTCATGTGTCTGATAGCCATTTGTATGTCTTCATTGGAGAAGTGTCTGTTCATATCTTCTACCCATTTTTTGATATGATTATCTGTTTTGTGTGTGTTGAGTTTGAGGAGTTCTTTATAGATCCTGGATATCAACCTTTTGCCTGTACTGTCATTTGCAAATACGTTCTCCCGTTCCAGGGTTGCCTCTTTGTTTTCTTGACTGTTTCCTTTGCTGAGCAGAAGCTTTTGATCTTGATGAAGTCCCAAAAGTTCATTTTTGCTTTTGTTTCCTTTGCCTTTGGAGACATATCTTGAAAGAAGTTGCTGTGGCTGATATCAAAGAGGTTATTGCCTATGTTCTCCTCTAGGATTCTGATGGATTCCTGTCTGACGTTGAGGTCTTTTATCCATTTTGAGTTTATCTTTGTGTATGGTGTAAGAGAATGGTCGAGTTTCATTCTTCTACATATAGCTGTCCAGTTTTCCCAGCACCATTTATTGACGAGACTGTCTTTTTTCCACTCTATATTTTTTCCTGTTTTGTCAAAGATTATTTGACCGTAGAGTTGAGGGTCCATATCTGGGCTCTCTACTCTGTTCCACTGGTCTATGTGTCTGTTTTTATGCCAGTATCATGCTGTCTTGGTGATCACAGCTTTGTAGTAAAGCTTGAAATCAGGTAACGTGATGCCCCCAGTTTTATTTTTGTTTTTCAACATTTCCTTAGCGATCCGGAGTCTCTTCTGGTTCCATACAAATTTCTGGATTATTTGCTCCAGCTCTTTGAAAAATACCGGTGGAGTTTTGATTGGAATGGCATTAAAAGTATAGATTGCTCTAGGCAGTATAGACATTTTAACAATGTTTATTCTTCCGATCCAAGAGCATGGAATGGTCTTCCATCTTTTCATGTCTTCTTCAATTTCTTTCATGAGTGTTCTGTAGTTCCTCGAGTACAGATCCTTTACCTCTTTGGTTAGGTTTATTCCCAGGTATCTTATGGTTCTTGGTGCTATAGTAAATGGAATCGATTCTCTAATTTCCCTTTCTGTATTTTCATTGTTAGTGTATAAGAAAGCCACTGATTTCTGTACATTGACTTTGTTCCTGCCACGTTACTGAATTGCTGTATGAGTTCTAGTAGTTTGGGGGTGGAGTCTTTTGGGTTTTCCATATAAAGAATCATGTCATCTGTGAAGAGAGAGAGTTTGACTTCTTCATTGCCAATTTAGATACCTTTCATTTCTCTTTGTTGTCTGATTGCTGTTGCTAGGACTTCTAATACTATGTTGAACAAGAGTGGTGAGAGTGGGCATTCTTGTCATGTTCCTGATCTCCACGGGAAGGCTGCAAGCTTTTTCCCATTGAGGATGATATTTGCTGTGGGTCTTTCATAGATAGATTTTATGAAGTTCAGGAATGTTCCTTCCATCCCTATACTTTGAAGTGTTTTAATCAGGAACGGATGCTGGATTTTGTCAAATGCTTTTTCTGCATCAACTGAGAGGACCATGTGGTTCTTCTCTCTTCTCTTATTGATTTGTGAATGTTCAACCATCCTTGTAACCCAGGGATGAATCCCACCTGGTCATGGTGGATAATCTTTTTAATGTACTGTTGGATCCTATTAGCTAGGATCTTGTTGAGAATCTTAGCATCCATATTCATCAGTGATATTGGTCTGAAATTCTCCTTTTTAGTAGAGTCTTTGCCTGGTTTGAGGATCAGGGTAATGCTGGCTTCATAAAAAGAGTCTGGAAGTTTTCCTTCTGCTTCAATTTTTTGAAACAGCTTCAGGAGAATAGGTGTTATTTCTTCTTTGAAAGTTTGATATTTGATATTATTTCTTCTTTGAAAGTTTGATAGAATTCCCCCAGGGAATCCATCAGGTCCTGAGCTCTTGGTTTTTGGGAGGTTTTTGATCACTGCTTCAATCTTGTTACTAGATATCGGTCTATTCAGGTTGTCAATTTCTTCCTGGTTCAATTTTGGGAGTTTATAGTTTTCCAGGAATGCATCCATTTCATCTAGGTTGCTTAGCTTATTGGCATATAACTGTTGATAATAACTTCTGATGATTGTTTCTACTTCCTTGGTGTTAGTTGTGATATCTCCCTTTTCATTCATAATTTTATTAATTTGGGCTTTCTCTTTTTTCTTTTGGATTAGTGTGGCTAATGGCTTATCAATCTTATTGATTCTTTCAAAAAACCAGCTTCTAGTTTTATTGATACGTTCTACTGTATCTCTGGTTTCTACCTCATTGATCTCTGCTCTAATCTTGATTATTTCCCTTCTTGTGTGTGGAGTTGGTTTGATTTGTTGTTGGTTCTCCAGCTCTTTAAGGTGTAGAGACAGCTGGTGTATTCTGGATTTTTCAATTTTTTTGAGGGAGGCTTGGATGGCTATGTATTTCTCCCTTAGGACCGTCTTTGCTGTATCCCATAGGTTTTGGACCGAAGTGTCTTCATTCTTGTTGGTTTCCGTGAATTGTTTCAGTTCTTCTTTGATCTCCTGGTTGACCCACGCATTCTTACGCAAGGTGGTCTTTAGCTTCCAGGTGTTTGAGTTCCTTCCGAACTTTTCCTTGTGATTGAGCTCCAGTTTCAAAGCATTGTGATCTGAGAATATGCAGGGAATAATCTCATTCTTTTGGTATCGGTTGAGTCCTGATTTGTGACCCAGTATGTGATCTACTCTGGAGAAGGTTCCATGTGCACTTGAGAAGAATGAGTATTCTGTTGTTTTAGGGTGGAATGTTCTGTATATATCTATGAGGTCCATCTGGTCCAATGTGTCATTCAATGCTCTTGTTTCTTTATTGATTTTCTGCTTCGATGATCTGTCTATTACTGACAGAGGCATGTTAAGATCTTCTACTATTAATGTATTCATATCAATATGACTCTTTATCTTGATTAATAGTTTTCTTATGTAATTGGCTGCTCCTGTATTGGGGGCATAGATATTTACAATTGTTAGATCATCTTGTTGGATAGTCCCTTTAAGAATTATGTAGTGTCCTTCTGTATCTCTGACTACAGTCATTAGTTTAAAATCTAATTTATCTGATATAAGAATCGCCGCCCTGGACTTCTTTTGAGGCCCATTGGCATGAAAGATGCTTCTGCATCCCTTTACTTTCAGTCTGGGTGTATCTTTAGGTTCAAAATGGGTCTCTGGTAGACAACATATGGATGGGTCCTGTTTTATCAAATCTGCAACCCTGTGTTGTTTTATGGGTGCATTTAGGCCATTCACATTGAGAGTGATTATTGGTAGATATGTTTTTATTGACATCATGTTACCTTTGAAGTCTTTCTTTCTGTAGATTGTCTCTACATTTCTGTTCAATGGTATTTTTAGGATTTTTTCTCTTTTATAGAACCCCCCTTAATATTTCCTGCAGTGTCGGCTTGGTGGTTGCATAGTCTTTTAAGCCTTGCTGGTCTTGGAAACTCTTTATCTCTTTATCTCTCCATCCATTTTGAATGTCAGTCTTGCTGGATAAAGTATTCTTGGCTGCATGTTCTTCTCATTTAGTGACCTGAATATATCTTGCCAGCCCTTTCTGGTTTGCCAGGTCTCTGTGAACAGGTCTGACATTATTCTGACAGGCTTTCCTCTGTTCGTAAGAAGCTTCTTTGTCCTGGTTGCTTTCAAGAGGGTCTGCCTACAATTATACTTCTTCATTCTTACTATTAGGTGTCTCGAGGACTTTCGAGAATCTATAATCTTGGGGGGAAACCGTTCTGTCTCTAGTACATGAACACTGGTTCCATTCGTGAGATTGGGAAAATATTCATGGACAACTTGTTCCACTGTATCTTCTAGACTTCTTTCTTTCTCCTCCCCTTCAGGGATTCCAATAATTCTGACGTTGGAACATTTGACGGCATCATTTATTTCCCTGATTCTGTTTTCATGGCTTCTAAGCTGTTTGTTCCAGGCTTCCTCCTGATCATTTCTATCTGTTTGTCCTCCAGATCACTAATTCTATCTTCTGTCTCAGTTACCCTAGCTTTTAGAGAATTTAGATTAGATTGGAACTCATTGAGAGCATTTTGAACATCATCCCTGGTGGCTTTCAGTTCTGCCCTAATCAATTCTGTTTGGTCATCCATGGCTTTCTCCAACCTAGCTATTGCCTGGATAATTGTTAGCCTGAATTCCCGTTCCGACATATTGTCTATGTTGATAGCCATTAGCTCTGTTGTAGAAGGCCCATCCTCTGTATTTTTCTTCTGTTGGTCATTCCTCCTCCTAATCATTTTGGTGAGAGATGACTGAACGGATGTAGCTGGATGTATCAACTGTGGTGCAGTCAAGGTGCACCCTGGAATGCTTCTGAGCAATCAGGATTCCCCACCCAAACGAGAAAAAAAAGAAAAGAAAAAGAAAAAAGAGAGAGAGAGAGGCAGGAAAAAAAGGGAAGATAAGAGAGAAGGCTCAGCCCAAATGGGCCCCAAGGTAAGATTTATGAAGTATTCAAACAAAAACAGACAAACAAAAAGACTGATAAAAGTATATGACAAGAGAAAATATATATATATATATTATATATATATATATATATATATATATATATATATAAAAGCAAAAAAAGGAAGAACCTCATCAAAAAGAACCTCAAGTATAGGATTTATATACTATCAGGACAAACACAAACACAGAAACACTGGTGGAAGAAAAAGATGGGAGAGTAGTTATAAATTCTCAGTATGGGTGAGGAAGGTTATTTTGATTCTTCCTGGATGTATCTTGATATCTTTGTTAAAGGACTCAACTTTCCTAAGATAAAGGGGGATTAAAAATTGGTTTACCTATAGGGGTAGCATTGATTGGGGAAAGGGGGTTACCTTGAAGTTTAACTCTATATGAATATTAGAAAATAAAAATAAAAAAATATAAACTAAACTAAACTAAAATTAAAAAAATAGAAAAGCAAAAGAACACATGGGTATATGTATCAAAATGTTCAGGTTAGAAGGTTATTATGGAATTTGATGTACTGGACATCTCACTGTGATGGTAAATAGGTTAAAAAATTATCTATATTTAAAAAAATGAACCAGAATAGTGGGAACAAGTTAAAAATAAAAGTTGTATCTATGAATTAGTGGTGGTTGTTCTCTTGTCATCTTTTTTTTTTTTTTTTTCTTTCCTGGTTGGTTTTCTGGGGGGAGGGGCCTGCCACGTGCATTTTCAGTCAGTGATGTTCCCTGAGTTAAGTCCTCCCACCCTCCTCAAGGGGGTGGGCTCTGAGGAAACAGGTTTTTCAGGCTTTTGTTCTCTGGAGGTTTTTATGTTTGTTTGTTTTTTCTCTCGCCTTGACAGCTTTCGATGGTTTTTGGAGTTTTGGAGGAAAGCAAACTGCACCCCAACCTCCCTCTCAGAGAGAAGCCTCAGTCTGCTCCCCTGTGGGTGCTTCAGAGCTGCTGGCAGAGCAGGTTCCGAGTTGCGGTCCCTGGGGATACAGGATCTCCTGCTTGTACCCAAAACCATGGCAGTGGCAGCTGTCTGGGCAGCTCCAGACCGCCAGAGAGTTTCCAAGCAGCGATCGCACACTGAGATTTTCCCGCTGGCCCGGGCTGGGAGTGCCTGGTCTTTCCGGGTCCGAGAGCACCAGCCTGTCTGGCGAGGCTCCCAACCCCTCACAGGAGCCAGACCCATGCATTCTCAGGCACGCTGGCAGCTCGGGGACCAAGACCTGGTTTCTCCACCGCACTCTCTCTAGCTCAGCACCAGGGGAGGCTGTCCTAGGTCCGGGTACTTAAGCCCCTGTCCCTAACCGCCCCAATTCCCACAATATCCCCCGTGATCCTTTGTTCTTTTTGAGTGCTTTCAACCAGACTCCAAGTTAATGCTGGTCCCCAGATGCAGGGCACTCTCGTATTGGGGTAGTACTTTCCAATCGGTCGCCTCTGGTGGCTCCCTCCCCCTTTTGTTTATCTTCCAATATCAGTCTGATGTTCCCACTCCACTTTACCTGCCAACTTGCATCTTCTGCCTCTGTAGAGATCCAGACGTGTATAATTCTGATCTCAGGCTGATTTCATGGGTGGTCGGAGTTCTTTGGTGAATAATCAGCTCACTTTAGGGTACAGGTTGAAATGGCGCCTCCTCCTACTTCTCCACCATCTTGTCTCCCATTTTTTCTCTTTTTAAAAAAATTTTTCTTCTTTCTTTTTTTAAACCAACCTATCTTATCAATCCCTTTTTTAAAATCTTTTTGAACTTTCATTTTTACAGACATGTTTCACCCTTTCATCACATTCACCCTTTATTTTTGTATGTATGTAAGTTTTTCTTTCTTTAAAACTGTGGGAGGCAGTTTCTTCCAACAGACCAAAATACATCCAAAATCCAGTATGCGGTTCTATTTTATTCACTAGCCTGTTCATTTTATTCTTCTTCTTTTTTTTTTTTTTTTCTTCCCCACCCCTCAGCTCCAGTTTTGGGTCTCTTCTGATTTGTTTAGTGTATATTTTTCTGGGGTCATTGACCACTTGTAACATTTTGTTCTCTTCTTCACTTATTCTTCTCTAGACAAAATGACAAAATGGAAAAACTCAACATGAAATAAATAAATAAATAAGAAAGAAAGAAAGAACAAGAGGCAATACCAACTGATAGGGAACTAATCAACATGGACAATAGTAAGGTGTCAGAACTAGAGTTCAGAATGACGATTAAAAATATACTGGCTGGGACTGGAAAAGCATAGAAGATACTAGAGAATCCCTTTCTGGAGAAATAAAATCAAGTTGAAATCAAAATGGCTAGTGAAGTACAATAAAAAACGGACGCTCTAACTGCTAGGATAAATGAGGCGGAAGAGAGAATTAGTAATAGAGAAGACCAAGTGATGGAAAAAAAATAAGCTGACAAAAACAGATAAACAACTATTGGACCATGAGGGGAGAATTCAAGAGATAAGTGATAAGGTAAAATGAAACAATATTAGAATAATTGGGAACCCAGAAGAAGAAGAAAAAGAGAGGGCAGAAGATATACTGGAGTGAATTATAGCAAAGAACTTCCACAATTTGGGGAAGGAAACAGGCATCAAAATCCAGGAAGCACAGAAACCCCCCCCCAAAATCAATAAAAAAAAATAGGTTAACACCCCAACATCTACTAGTAAAACTTACAAGTCTCAGAGACAGGGAATATCCTGAAAGCAGCTTGGTATAAGAGGTCTGTAACCAACAACTGTAGAAATATTAGACTGGCAGCAGACCTGATAGGTCTGTGGATACAGAGACCTGGCAGGCCAGAAAGGACTGGCATGATATATTCAGAGCACTAAACAAGAAAAATATGCAGCCAAGAATACTATATCCAGCTAGGCTACCATTGAAAATAGAAAGATAAAAACCTTCCAAGACAAACAGAAGAATTTGCGATCACCAAACCAGCTCTACAAGAAATATTGAAACGGGTCTTCTAAGCAAAAAGAGAGGCTACAAGTAACATAGACCAGGAAGGAACAGAAACAATATACAGTAAAAGACACCTTACAGACAATACAATGACACTAAATTCATATATTTCAATAGTTACCATGAATGTCAATGAGCTAAGTGCCCCAATCAAAAGACACAGGGTATCAGAGTGGATAAAAAAAAAAAAAAAAAAACAAGACCCCTCAATATGCTATCTGCAACAGACTCATTTTAGACCCAAAGAAAACTTCAGATTTATAGTGAGGGGGGTGGAAAACCATTTACCATGTTAATGGACATCAAAAGAAAGTTGGGGTGGCAATTTTTATAACACACAAATTATATTTTAAACCAAAGACAATAATAAGAGATGAGTAAAGACACTATATTATACTTAAAGGGTCTATCCAACAAGATCTAACAATTGTAAATATTTATGCCCCTAATATGGGGGCAATTATCTAAGTTAATTAATAACAAAATCAAAGAAATACATTGACAATAATAAAATAATCATAGGGGACTTTAACACCTCCCTCACTGAAATGGACAGATCATCTAAGCAAAAGATCAACAAGGAAATAAGGGCTTTAAATGATACACTGGACCAGATGGACTTCATAGATATATTCAGAACATTCTATCCCAAAGCAACAGAATACATATTCTTCTTTAGTGCACATGGAATATTCTCCAGAACAGATCACATCCTGGGTCACAAATCAGGTCTCAACCAGTACCAAAAGACTGGATTTATTCCCTGCATATTTTTTAATCACAATGCTTTGAAACTAAAACTCAATCACAAGAGGAAAGTTGGAAAGAACTCAAATACGTGGAGGCTAAAGAGCATCCTATAAGGAATGAATGGGTGAATGAGGAAATTAATGAATTAAAAATTTCATGAAAATGCAAACGCAACTATTCAAAATCTTTGGGATGCAGCAAAGGTGGTCCTAAGAAGAAAATATATAGCAATACAAGCTGTCTCAAGAAACAAGAAAGGTCTCAAGTACACAATCTAACCCTACACCTAGAGGAGCTGGAGAAAGAATAGCAAAGAAAGCCTAAACCCAGCAGGAAAAGAGAAATAATAAAGATTGGAGAGGAAATCAATGAAATAGAAACCAAAAGAACAGTAGAACAGATCAACAAAACTAGGAGCCAGTTCGTTGAAAGAGTTAATGAGATTGATAAACCCCTGCAGACTTATCAAAAAGAAAAGACAAAGGGCCCACATAAAATCATGAATGAAAGAGGAGAGATCACAAATACCAAAGAAATACAAACAATTATAAGAACATATTGTGAGCCACTATATGTCAACAAATTAGACAATCTGGAAGAAATGGATGCATTCCTAGAGACATCTAAACAACTAAAACTGAACCAGAAGAAATAGAAAACCTGAAAAGACCCATAACCAGCACGGAAATTGAAGCAGTAATTAAAAAATTCCTAACAAACAAGAGCCCAGGGCCAGATGACTTCCCAGGGGAATTCTACCAAACATTTAGATTTAATACTATTCTTCTGAAACTGTTCCAAAAAATAGAAATGGAAGGAAAACTTCCAAACTCATTTTATGAGGCCAGCATTACCTTGATCCCAAAACCAAAGACCTCATGATAAAAGAGAATTACAGACAAATATTCCTAATAAACATGGATGCAAAAATTCTCACCAAAATAGTAGCCAATAGGATCCAACAGTAGAGTAAAAGGATTATTCACCACTATCAAATGGGATTTATTCCTGGGCTACAAGGTTGATTCAACATCCACAAATCAATCAAGTCAACCATACCTTAATCGTAGAAAAGACAAGAGCCATTAAATACTTTCAACAGAGGCAGAAAAAGTATTTGACAATGTACAGCATCCTTTCTTGATTAAAACTCCACACTATAGGGATAGAGGGTACATACCTCAGTATCATAAAAGCCATCTATGAAAAACCCATAGCGAATATCATTTCATAATGGGGAAATTATGAGAGCTTTTCCCATGTATCCTTATGTATCCATAAGGTCAGGGATACAGCAAGGATGTCCACTATCACCACTGTTATTCAACATAGTAGTACTGGAGGTCCCATCCTCGGCAATCAAGAAGAAATAATAGGCATCCGAATCAGCAAAGAAGTTAAACTCTCACTCTTTGCATATGAGATGATACTTTGAATGTAAAACTCAAAAGTCTCCACCCCAAAACTGCTAGAAGTCATACAAGAATTCAGTAAAGTGGCAGAATATAAAATCAATGCACAGAAATCAGTTTCATTTTTATACACCAACAAGACAGAAGAAATTGAGTCAATCCTATTTACAACTGCACCCAAAACCATAAGATAGCTTTGAACAAATCTAACTTAAGAGACAAAGAATTGGTACTCAGAAAACTATAGAATATTCATGAAAGAAATTGAGGAAAACACAAAGAAATGGAAAAACATTCCATGCTCATGGACTGGAAAAAATATTGTGAAAATGTCCATGCTACCTAGAGCAATCTACACATTTAATACAATCCGTATCAAAATACCATCAATGTTTTTCAAAGAAATGCAATAATCCTAAAATTTATATGGAACTAGAAAAAATACTGAATAACCAGAGGAATGTTGAAAAAGAAAACCAAACCTGGAGGCATCATAATGCCTGACTTCAAGCTCTATTACAAAGCTGTAATCATCAAGACAGTATGGTACTGGCGCAAAAACAGACACATTAATCAATGGAACAGAATAGAGAGCCCAGAAATGGACCCTCAACTCTATGGTCAACTAATCTCCAACAAAGCAGGAAAGAATGTCCAATGAAAAAAAGACGATTTCTTCAACAAATGGTGTTGGGAAAACTGGACAGCCACATGCAGAAGAATTAAACTGGACCATTTTCTTACACCACACACAAAATGGGTGAAAGACCTCAATGTGAGGCAGGAATCCAACAAAATCCTTGAAGAGAACACAGGAAGCAACCTCTTTGACCTCAGCCACAGCAACTTCTTCCTAGAAACATCACCAAAGGCAAGGGAAGCAAGGGCAAAAATGAACTATTGGGACTTCATCAAGATAAAAAGTTTTGCACAGCAAAGGAAGTAGTCCACAAAACCAAATGGGAGAAGATATTTGCAAATGACATATTAGATAAAGGGCTCGTATCCAAAATCTATAAAGCACTTATCCAACTCAACACCCAAAGAATAATCCAATCAAGAAATGGACAGAAGACATGAACACACATTTCTGCAAAGACATCCAGATGGCCAACAGACACATGAAAAAGTGCTCAACCCCACTGGGCATCAGGGAAATACAAATTCAAACCTCAGTGAGATACCACCTCACAACAGTTAGAATGGTGAAAATTAACAAGTCAGGAAATGACAGGTGTTGGCAAGGATGTGGAGAAAGGGGAACCCTCCTACACTGCTGGTGGGAATGAAAGCTGGTGCAGCCACTCTGGAAAACAGTATGGAACTTCTTCAAAAAGTTGAAAATAGAACTAACCTATGACCCAGCAATTATGCTACTGGGTATTTACCACAAAGATACAAATGTAGTGATCCAAGGGGGCATCTGCACACCAATGTTTATAACAGCAAGGTCCACATTACCCAAACTATGGAAAGAGCCCAGATGTCCATCAATAGATGAATAGATAAAGAATGGGTGGTATGTATATACAATGGAATATTATGCAGCCATCAAAGTAAATGAAATCTTACCATTTGCAAATATGTGGATGGAACTAGAAGGTATTATGCTAAGCGAAATAAGTCAATCAAAGACAATTATCATATTATCTCACTAATATGTGAAAGTTAAGAAGAATGAAACTGGAAAGGAAACTGGAAGGGAAGAGGATGGGAGGGATGGGGTAACTGGGTGATAGACATTAAGGAGGGCATGTGATGTAATGAATACTGGGTATTATACAAGACAGATGAATCACAGACCTGTACCTCTGAAACCAGTAACACATTGTATGTTTACTAACTGAATTAAAATAAAAAAATTTTAAAAAGAAATATATATGCACTTAATCCAAAAGAAGGCACAGAAAAAGAAACAAGAAGCTGTAGGATAGAAATCTAAGCACATCAGTAATTATATGTAAATACTTTAAACATTCTAATTAAAAGGTCATAATCATTGAGTGTTTTTTGAAAAGCAATACCTAAATATGTACTCTGTACAAAAAACGAACCTTGTATAAAAACTCTAATTGAATAAAGTCAAAGGAAAGATTAAATTGTACCATCTAAATACTAATAGTAATTTTTCTTTTATAAGACTTTATTTATTTGACACAGAGAGAGAGATCACAAGTAGGCAGAGAGGCAGGCAGAGAGAGAGAGGAGGAAGCAGGCTCCCCACCAAGCAGAGAGCCCAATGCGGGGCTCGATCCCAGGTCCCTAAGATCATGACCTGAGCTGAAAGCAAAGGTTTACCCACTGACCCACCTAGGCACCCCTAGTAGTAATTTTTAAAAAATAAAGTGGCTGTATTAATACCTGACAAAGTAGACTTCAGAACAAAGCATATTACCAGGGATATTAAAGGATATTCTATCAAGGAAAAAGGATCAATTCATCATGAATACACAGAAATCCCAAAGGTATATAAATTCAGTAACAGAACTTCAATATTTATAAATTTAAAAAAAAAAGATTTCTAGAAGTTGGCAAATGTACAATTACAGCTGGAAAGTTCAACACTATTCTGTCTGTAATTAGGCTACAAAAATATGATAACCCAGTAAGGATAAGTAAGAAAACTAACAACCAACTTTGCTAATAGAACACTCCTCCAGAATCTACAAGTATATGCATTGCTCTTCAGGTTACACAGGTATTTATCAAAAAAGACTACATTCTGGTCAATAGCATAAATCTAGTGTTGTACCCCATTCAGCTTATATGACCTCATTTACATATCTTCCCAACTCCACATTCCTAACTCCATATTCCATCATAATTATCTTAAATTGGGTCTCTGAGTACCTACTGAGGATAGATGCTATCAACACCATCTCATGATTTAAATGCACACACACACACAGACTGATACAGAAATAATCACAGAGGTTTATGTATGTGGTTTATTATGCATACCTATATGATATATATTTATATATATACATATATATGCACATATATATATATATATATTTAAGTCTAATCCCTGAGGAACTAAGATCAAAGGCATCAAAAGAGCAGCAAGCATGAGTAGCATGTAGATCTTTCTTCCTCCATAAAGTGAACCAGAGATCCTTGAATAACCAGGTCATTCTGAGACTTGAGAAGGCAAATTTTAAAATATTCCCATCAGAAAGGAACTGGAAGAGATTATGCCAAGTGAAATAAGACAAACAGAGAAAGACAGTTATCGTATGGTTTTACTTATTTGTGAAACGTAAGGAATAGCATGGTGGACATTAGGAGAAAGAAAGGAAGAATAGTAGTAGTAGTAACAAAAGTAAAGATGTACTTAAAAAAGTGATGGAGCATGTTGAAGTGCACAGTGGCCAACATGAGTTTCCCATGGCTACACTGGAACAAACTGAGCAAACAACATAAATATGGTAATAATTTAAATAAATAATTTAGAAAACAAATAGAAAAGGGACAAATTTTTCTTACATAAATATTCCAATTAATAAAAGTAAAAGACTGATTGAAATAGAAAATCACCATTAGTACACCCATTAGTACACCATAGTTAAAATTAATGCAGGAAATATATACAATACAACATCCACCTACTTTTTTTAAAGATTTAATTTTGTAGGAAAGATTTAGGTTCATAGCAAAATTGAGAGCAAGTACAAAGATTTCCCATATACCTACTATCCTTACATATATATAGCTGTCCTCATTGTCAACATCCCCTCCAGAGTGGTACATTTGTTACAAATAATGAACCTATATGTTACATCATAATCACTGAGAGTCCATAATACACATTATGGCTCATTCTTGGTGTTGTATATTCTATGGGTTTGAACAAATGTATAATAACATGTATCTATCATTATATAATATAGAATATTTTAATGTCCTAAAATTTGCATTATCTCAGAGTATCTGTCCACAGTATCTACTAATTACAAAAGGAAGAATGGTAATTTTAGAGTGGAGAATCTTGGAAGATGGTATCATAACTAAGTAAAGTTAACATTCAAAAGCATCAAGGTTGTGAAAGACAAGAAAGATTGAGAACTGTCACAAATCAAAAAAACTAAAGAGATTTAACAACTAAATACAACATAGAATTCAGGACTCCATCCTGAAATAAAAAATGCAAATTAGTAGAAACACTGGTGAAATTCAAATGTGCTCTATAATTTAACTGATCCAATTATATCCAGGTTTAATAATTGTTCTATGGTGATATAAAATGTTAACATAATGGGATGGAAGTCTGGATGAAAAGTACATGGGAACCTCTATACTATTTTTACAATGTTTCAGTAACTGTAAAATTATCTCACAATTAAAACTAAAATAAATATCACCAGGCTTTTTAGTAGAAATTGGCAAACTGATTTAAAATTTACAGAAGATAGAATATTAGCCATCAGAAAGGATGAATACCCAATATTTGCATCAACATGATGGAACTGGAGGAGATTATGCCAAGTGAAATAAGACAAACAGAGAAAGACAGTTATCGTATGATTTTACTTATTTGTGGAACGTAAGGAATAGCATGGTGGACATTAGGAGAAAGAAAGGAAGAATGAAGGGGGGTGTGAATCAGAGGGAGGAGACGAACCATGAGAGACTGTGGACTCTGGGAATCAAACTGAGGGTTTTACAGGGGAGGAGAGTGGGGGGATGGGTGAGCCCAGTGATGGGTGTTGAGGAGGGCATGTATTGCGTGGAGCACTGGGTGTTATATGCAAACAATGAATCATAGAACACTACATCAAAAACTAATGATGTACTATATACTGATTAACATAAAAATTAAAATTTACAGAAGAATGCATAAACAAAATACACAAAATAATATTGTAAAGGATCAAAGTTAGACAATTTGCTCTGATTTGAAGACATTATAAACCTACATAATTAATTCAGAGCAGTATTTGCATAAAGACAGACATATAGATTAATAGGACAGAATGGTTGTGAAATAGACCCACCATTACATTGGCAATTGATTTTTAAGAAAGGTTTTTAGGTAATTTGTGGGAAAAATAGTATATTTTCTAAAACTGTTTCTGGAACAATTTGACATTAATATAAAGAAAAAAACACATTCTTGCCTCACAAAAAGTATTTCAAAATATAGCATAGACCTATTTTTAATTTTTGAGGAATCTCCATACTGTCTTCCATACCAACTGTACCAATTTACACTTCCACTATTCTGCATCTTAATCAATACTTGTTATCTCTTACCTTTTTGGTAAAAGACATTCTAATAATTATGAGGTGATAGTTCACCGTGGTTTTGATTTGAATTTCCCTGATGACTAGTGACATTGAATACCTTTACTTGTACCTACTGGTCATTTATATAGTATATTTGAAGAAAGAGCTATTCAGGTCTTTTGCCCACTATAGTTGTAGGAGTTCCTTGTATAGTTTACATATTAGCCTCTTATCATACATGGTTTGCAAATATTTTCTCCCATTTCAGTCTGTCTTTTCATTTTTTTAATATCTCCTATACTGTGCATAAGCTTTTTAGTTTGATGAAGTCCCACTTGTTCATTTTTTATTTTTGTTGCCTTTGCATTTGGTGCCATATCCTAAAAAAAAAAAAAAAAAAAAAAAATTATTCCCAAGATCAATGTCAAGGAGCTTATCCCCTGTTTTCTTCAGAGACTATTAAGGTTTTAGGTTTTAGGACTTACATTCAAGTCTTTAATCCATTTGAAGTTGATTTTGGGGCACAGTATAAGACAGGGGTCCAGTTTCATTCTTTCCACATGAATACTCATTTTCCTGACCATCATTTATTGAAGAGACTGTCCTTTTCCACTGTGTTTCTGGTGTCCTTGTCAAAGATTTGTTGATCATATATGCATGGGTTTATTTCTGGGCTCTCTATTCTATTTCACTGGTCTATGTATCTATTTTTATGCAGCACCATACTGTTTTGATTACTACTGGATTGTAATATAGTATGAAATAATAAGTGCAATGTCTCCAGCTTTGTTTTTCTTTCTCCAGATTGCCTTGGCTATTTAAGGTCTTTTGTGGTGTCATACAATTTTAAGATTTTTTTTCCCCATTTCTATGAAAAACGCCATGGAAATATTAATAGGAAACACATTAAATCTGTAGACTGCTTACATAATATGGACATTTTAACAAGCCCAATTCTTCTAATCCAAGAACACAGTATCTTTCCATTAACTGATGTCTTCTTCAATTTTTTTCATCCTTCTCTCTGTGCAGGTCTTTCACTTCCTTCACTAAGGTTTTTTTTTTTTTTTTTCCTGTTTTATTTGCTCTGATGTTACTGCAAATGGTACTGTTTTCTTAAATTTCTCTTTCAGATAGTTTGTTGTTAATGTATGAGAATATAACTGATTTTCATATGTTGACTTGGTACCCTACAAATCTATTATTTTCTTGTACTAATTCATTTTTTATTATTTTTTTAAATTCCAGTATAGTTAACATAATAGTATTATACTAATTTCCAGTGTACGTTATAATGATTCAACAATACTATACATGTTTTGGGGGTAAATACCCAGCAGTGTGATTATCACAGGGTAGTTCCATTTTTAACTTTTTTAGGAAGCTCCATACTCTTTTCCATAGTGACTGCACCAGTTTGTACTCCCACCAACAGCGCATAAGAGTTCCTTTTCCTCCACATCCTTGCCAACACTTGCTCTTTCTTGTCTTGTTGATTTTAGCCATTCTGACAGGTATGAGGTGATACCTCATTGCAGTTTTGATTTATACTTCCCTGATAATGAGTGATTTTGAGCATCTTTTCATGTGTCTGTTGTCCATCTGTGTTTCTTCTTTTGGAAAAATGCCTGTTCATGTCTTCTGCCCATTTTTAATTGGATTTTTTTTTTCAGGTGTTGAGTTTTATAAGTTCTTTGTATCTTTTGGATACTAACATTTTACCAGATATACTATCTACAAATATCTTCTGCCATTGTGCCAAAGATTAACTGACCATATAAATGTAAGTATATATGTTTATTTCTGGGCTTTCTATTTTATTTCATTGATCTATGTGTCTATTTTTATGTCAATACAATACTATTTGGATTACTACAACCCTGTAGTGTAACTTGAAATCTGGACTTGTGATACCTCCAGCTTTGCTTTTCTTTTTCAAGAAAGTTTGGCTCCTTGGGGTCGTCACTGGTTCCATACAAACTGTAGGACTGTTTGTACTACTCACATGAAAGATGTTTGTATTTTGATAAGGATTGCATTAAATCTAAAGATTGCTTTGGATAGTATGGACATTCTAACAATAGTTGTTTTCCAATCTATGATCATGATATATCTTTCCACCTGTTTGTGTCATTCTCAATATCTTTCATTAGTATTTTATCAATTTCAGAGTATAGGTTCTTTCCCTCCTTGTTTAGGTTTATTCATCAGTATTATCTTTTCTACAGTCATAAATGACATTGCTTTCTTAATTTCTCTTTCAGTTACTTCATTATTATTATATAAAAATGCCATGGGTTTCTATACATTGATTTTGTATTCTGCAACCTGAATTCACTTATCAGTTCTAGTAGTTTTTTTTAGTGGGAGTCTTTAAGGTTCGCTATATATATATACAATATCATGTCTTCTGCAAATAGTGGAAGTTTTACTTCTTTCTTACCAACTTTGATGCCTTTTTTCCTTCTTTTTTCTGAGTAGTGACTAGAAATTCCAGTACTATATTAAAGCATAGTGGTGAGCGTGGACATTCCTGTCTTGTTCCTGACCTTAGGGGACATGCTTTCAGTCTTTCACCATTATGTATGATGTTAGCTGTGGATTTTTCATGATCTTTATTATGTTGAGATATATGCCCTCTAATCCTACATTGTTGAGTGTTTTTATCATGGATGGGTGTTTTACTTTCTCAAATGCTTTCTCTGCATGTATTGAAATCATATGGTTTTCATCCCTTCCTTTACTGATTTAATGTATCTCACTGACTGACCTGAAAATACTGAACCATCTTTTCATCCCAGGGATTAACTCCACTTGACTGTGATGAATGATTTAATATATTGTTGAATTTGGTTTCCTAATATTTTGTTGGGAATTTTTGCATCTATGTTCATCAGAAATATTAGCCTGTAGTTCTTTGTTTGTAGTCTCCTTTCTTTACTGTGTTATGTTTGTCACCATACAACACATCATTAGTTTTTGATGCATTGTTCCATAGTTCATTACTTGTGTGTAACAACCAGTGTTCATTACAACACATAGTCTCTTTATCTGGTTTGGGTATCAGGGTAATACTGGCTTCATAAAATGAATTAAGATGTTTTTCTTCCTCTTCTATTTTTTTAAATAGTTTGAGAAGAATAGGTATTAACTCTTCTTTAAATATTTGGTAGAATTCACCTGTGAAGCCATCTGGCCCTGGATTTTTGTTTGCTGAGAGTTTTTTGATTACTGATCCAATTCCACTGCTGGTAATTGGTGTGTTAAACTTTCTATTTCTTCCTGATTCAATTTTGGGAGGTTATGTTTCTAAGAATTTATCCATTTTTTCTGGGTTGTCCAATTTGTGGCATATAATTTTTCATAATATTCTCTTATAAACTTTTGTCTTTTTATGATGTCAATTGCTATTTCTCCCTTTTCGGTTTTTTATTTTATTTATTTGCATCCTCTCTCTTTTTCTCTCTCTTTTGACAAGTCTGGCTGAAGTTTAATCAACTTTGTCGATCTTTTCAAAGAACCAGCTCCTTATTTATTTCTGCTCTAATCTTTATTACTTTCTTCCTTCTGCTGACTTCCCGTTTTGTTTGTTGTTCTTTTCTAGTTCCTTTAGATGTAAGGTCAGATTGTTTATTTGGGATTTTTCTTGCTTCTTAACACAAGCCTGTATCACTATAAACTTCCCTCTCAGACCATCTTGTGCTGTATTCCAAAGATTTTGAAACATTGTGTTTTCATTTTCAATTGACTCCATGTATTTTTGGATTTTGTCTGATTTCTTGATTGACTTATCAATTGTTTAGTAGCTTCCATGTATTTATGTGCCTTCCAAGTTTTTTCCTATGGTTGATTTCTAGTTCCATAACACCATGGTAAGAAAAGATGCATGGTATGACTATAATCTCTTTGAATATGTTAAGACTTGTTTTGTGATCTAACATGTGATCTGTTCTAGAGAATGTGCCATATGCACTTGAAAAGAATATGTATTCTACTGCTTTAGGATGGAATATTCTGAATATATCTGTTAAAATCATCTTTAAATGTGTCATTCAAAACAAGTTTCCTTGTTGATTTTCTGTTTGAATGATCTGTCCATTGATGTAAGTGGAGTGTTAAAGTCCTTACTATTATTTTATTACTATTGATTATTGCTTCAAATACATTTTCTGTCCCTCTCCACTCTCTTCTCTTTCTGGGATCCCTATAATGGGAATGTTATTACACTTGATGGTATCACTAAGTTCTTTAAAGTCTATTCTCAACATACAGTATTTGTTTGTCTCTCATTTGTTAAGCTTGATTCCCTTCCATTACTCTATCCTCCAGGTCCCTTTTATATTCCTCTACTTCCTGTAGCTGATTATTTATTCCACCTATTATATATTTTTTTATTTCACTTATTGAGCTCTTTATCTCTGACATGTTACTTCTTATCTCTTCATCAAGGACCTCACTGTTGTCCTCTACCCTTTTCTGAAGTCCAGTGAGTGTCCTTATATTCCTTAAATTCTCTATCAGGCATATTACTTATTTCTGTTTCACTTAGATCTCCTGCTGTGATTTTGTCCTGTTCTTTCATTTGGGACATATTCCTCAATCTCCTCATTTTGTCTAACACTCCATGTTAGGAAAGTCAGTTATGTCTTCTGCTCTTGAAAATAATGGCAAAAAAAAATTACAAAAAAAAAAAAAAAAGGTACTGTAGTGCCCTCCGGTGCACTGTCCCCTGCTCACCAGAACATGGCACTTCAGGGGCATCTACTATGTATGTTTCTTGCATCCTGCTGTTGTGTCTGAGTCGCTTTTTCTTTCAGTCCAGACATCTGTACTCTCTACCTTTTGTGGGCTATGCTTCCTGTCTGTGGTGTTAGTGAGAACCAGGAAGGCCAGTTCTGAGGAAATGTTGCCCCAGGGTGGCTTAGGGATGGGGCAGCAGTGCTAGCAAAATTTGCAGTGAGTTGCTAGCCCTATCCAGATCATTGAAGCATGGCAACTAGAAGCCTGTAGTATCGCTGCATGTGACAGTTGGACGGGGTGTACACATTACACAATGGCATAAATGGCATTAACAAAATTCATGCTGAGCCCAGGGCTGAGGCCAGCAGGCTTGGAGTGGGCAAGTCCTTAGAAGAATGCATAGGTAGGACACACTATTAGCAGGTTAGGTATCAAGTGCCTGTATAGAGCTGCCTCCCACAGATGGCCCTCCCACAGATGGCCCTGTATAGAGCTGCCTCCCACAGATGGTGTTTACATTGGGGAGCAGGTGAGGAAAATGGCATCTGCCAGCTTTTTTATTGCCAGAGAAGTCCCCAACATGCTCAAAAACCTATATAGATTTTCCTCCTGTTTGCCACAGGAGTTGTAGGAACTATGGCTTCCATGTTGCCTCTCTGTGGGCTACTGTCTCTTTAAAGGCAAGGACTCAGCTATCACTCACCCTCCCTGCTCACCCAGTCCTGAGCCAACTGACTTTTAAAGCTCCAAGCTCCAAGTCCCACTGGTTATACAAACTCACAGAATTCATCCCCTCTGGTTCTGAAAGCCAAAAATTATGAGGATTCACCTTTCTCAAATGGACTCCTTGGTGCGAGAGACTATGTCTTTTCCCTCTCCTCACCAGCAGCTTCCCCCCCTCCCTCCAGCACACAGCTTCCAACCACATTTCCAGCCTGTCTAACTTCTCAGATACAGCTGCTTCTCTACATTTAGTTGTGGAGTTTGTTCCGTCAGTTTTTAGATCACTCTCCAGATAATTTACACAGATGCATGAGATATCTAGTTGTAAACATGGGGTGCAGGGAGCTTAGTGTCCTCTTATTCCATCAACTTCCTGAGCTCCCTCTATTCATTGATTAATTCTAAGAGATTTTTGGTGGAGTCATTAGGATTTTTAATAAATGAGATTGTGTCATTTGTAAACAGAGACAATGATCCAGATACCTACTTCTGGGTATATCCAAGAAAAACAAAACCACTATCTTGAGGATACTCCCATGTTCATTGAAGTATTATTTACAATAGTCAATATATGAAACAACTCAAGTGTCCATCAACAAATTAATGGATGAAGAAAATATCATGTATAAATACAATGGAATATCATTCAGACATTAAAAACAAACAAAAAAAGGATATATCTTGCCATTCACAATAACATAGATGAATCTGGGGGGTATAATGTTAAGTGAAATAAGCCAGAAAGAAAAAGGCAAATATTATATTGTATCACTTCCATGTTGAGTATATATTGAAAAATAGACTCATAGAAACAAAGAGCAGGATAGTGGTTGTCAGGAGGGGAGGAGTGGGGAAAATGGGGAAATATTGGTCAAAAGATACAAAGTTTTTATTATAAAATGGATGAAGTCCTAAGGATCCAGTATACAACATGGGGACTATAGTTAATAATACTATACTGTATATTCGAAATTTGTTAAATGAGTAGATCTTAAGCATTCTCACCAGACTTACAAAAAAAGATAACTATGTGAAGTGTTAGTGGTAAATAGTTCATAATATATACATATATCAAATCACTACATTGTATACATTAAAACTGTTTTGTGAATTTTAACTCAATAATGCTGGAAAATAATTTTAATTACAAAATCTTAATATAAATACATTATTGTAAAAGGTAATAAATGCCTGAAACACACAATATTATAGACCTAAATATAAAAATTGAAACTTTAAACTTTTGCACAGCAAAGGAAACCATCAACACAACCAAAAAACAACTTACTGAATAGGAGAAGATATTTGCAAATGATGTATATGATAATGGGTTAGTATCCAAATGTATAAAGAACTTACACAACTCAATATCAAAAAAAAAAACAATCCCATTTAAAAAATGTGCAGAGGACCTGAATAGACATTTTTCCAAAGAAGAAACTACAGACGGCCAACTGACACATGAAACGATGCTCCACATCACTCATCATCAGGGAAATGCAAATCAAAACCACAAGGCAATATTGCCTCACACATGCTAGAATGGCTACAATCAAGAAGATAAGAAAGCGTTGGTGAAGATGTGGAGAAAAAGGAACCCTCACATACCACTGGTGGGAACGTAAATTGGTACAAGCACCTTGGAAAACAGTATGGATATTCCTCAAGAAATTAAAAAATAGAAACACCATATGACCCAGTAATTCTTCACTGGGTATTTACCCAGGGAAACTGAAAACACTGATTCAAATATATATATATCCCTATGTTTATTGCAGCATTATTTCCAATAGCCAAGACATGGATATAACCTGCATGTCTATCAATAAATGAATGGATTAAAAAAGTGGTATATATATACAATGGAATATTACAGAGCTGTAAAAATGTATGAGATTATGAATTTGAAGCAAGAGGGATGGACCTAGAGTGTAGAATGATAAGTAAAATAGGCAGACTGAGAAAGTTAAGTACCACATGATTCCAGTCATAAATGGAATCTTGGAGAAAAAAACAAACAAACAAAAAGCAGAATCAGAGCTATAAATATGGAAAACAAACTGATGGTTGCCAGTGGGGAGGGACTGGGCAAAATGGGTGAAGGGGAGTGAGAGATACAGGACTCTGCTTATGGAATAATTAAGTCATGGGGAAAAAATGCACACCATTAGGAATATAGTTAATGATATTCTAATAGCAATGTAATGAAGCAGATGGTAGCTACACTTGTGATGAACATAGCATAACATATAAATTTGTCAAATCATGAAGTTGTATACCTGAAACTAAAGTAACACCATGTATCAAATATACTTTAAAAAATAACTAAAAATAGTGTTGGATTAAGAATATAGATAAAGTATCCATAAATTAACTACAAGAAAATAAATGCAAATCAGTTAGCTATCACTTAATATCCATTATTGTGGCTACTACCAAAAGAACAGAAAATAACAAATGTTGGCAAGAATGTGGAGAAATCAGAATCCTTATGCACCATTGGGGGGATTATGAAATGGTGCAGCCATTGTGGAAAACAGTATGGAGGTTCTTCAAAAATTAAAAATAAAATTATCATATGATCCAGCAATCCCATTTCTGGTTCTATATCCAAAAGAATTCAAAGCAGGGTCTTGAAGAGATATTTGCAAATCCATGTTCCTTGCAACATTATTCACAATAGCCAAGAGGTAGAAGCAACACATACGTTCATGAAAGGATGAATGGATAAAGAAAATGTGATATATACACATAATAGAATATTATTAAGCCTTAAAAAAGAAGGGAATCCTATCATATGCTATAATATGAATGAACCTCAAGGATGTCATGGTAAACAAAATAAGCTAATTACAAACAGACAAATACTGTATGATTCCACTCTGACAAAGTATCTAAAGTAATCAAAATCATAGAAATAGAAAAAAAGAAAGGTGGCTGCTAAGGGGAGAGAAAATTAGTGTATAATGTGTAGAATTTCAGTTCTGAAAGATGACAAATTCTAGAGATCTACCACACCACAACATAAATATACTTAGCACCATTGAGCTGGATGCTTTAAAATAGTTAAAATGGTAGATGTAGCATTATGTGTTTTTTTACCACAATAAAACAATATCAAGGAAAAAAGTACTTTAAAGAGGGTAAACATTTTTTCTTGTTATGTTTACCTTCGTTCATACAGGATCTAAATGCTGTCCCTGTATCACATCTGGTTGCTGTTTCTGTTAAGTCTCTGGGAATCCAGAGTAATCTATTCTAAATTCTTTCCTCATGTCATTGATTTGTCCTATAGAATATTTCTTGTTGTGGATTTGTCTGTTTTCTTCCCTGTGCCATCACTTCATTTGTTTCTTTCTCCCACATTTTCTGTAAGTACATGTGAGCCCCTGAGTCTTATTTAGATTCAGTTAACCTTTTTGGCAGGACAGTGCATAGTGTTTTTTGTGTTGCATCACATCTGGTACCACAATGTCTGTTTCTCTTATTTAAGCCATGATTGATCAGTGGATTTGTGTAGAATCTCCTAATTCCCTCATTATAAGGATCAGCCTTTCACTTATTAGTTTCAGCCATTCATGATTGTTGCTTGAATTGATTATTGCATTAAGGGTTACAAAATGATGGCTTTCTACCATTCTTTCCATTTTTACTATCTGTAATTCTTTCGTAGAGGACTTTCTCACACTTACTGAGGCTACTGCTTAACTTGACACAATGTTTCTTTTTTTTTTAATAAAGATTTTATTTATTTATTTTTGACAGAGAGAGATACAGCGAGATAGGGAACAGAAGCAAGGGGAGTGGGAGAGGGAGAAGCAGGCCCCAACACAATATTTCTATAAGGAGAAACACTTCTTTCCTTTTAAGTGTAAAATTTAGAATAAAAAAACTGTGTCTTACTAACTGGCAATGGTGTTCGCTGAAATGGAAGGGTAAGGTTGGCGGGAATAGAGAGGGAGCTTCCCTATTTCTTTTTTGTTAGTTCTATTATGAATTTATCTTTCTGTATTAATAAATATACATCTATATTATCAAAAAGAGAATAAATCAGATGAGTAACTACAATGCCAATTTAATTGCTAATAAGGCAGATACTGAGAATGTGGTTTATATCTTTGGCCTAGAAGGTTCCAAATACAGGAGTCTAGTCTCAAGTAGTGCTGTCCTAAGATATACTTCCTTATATAGGGATAGCCCTTACCAGTACACCTACAGCATGGCCACATGTATGCTCTTTGAAGCAGCTGGCTCCCAGGCAAAAGGGGAAATGATTGGGCTAGCAGATATATTCTCAGTTCTTCTCCCAAACTTACCAATCAGGTAATTCACCCATATCTCACAAGTATACTATAGCTAAGGAACTGGAAAGATGTCAGCATTGTTACATTCACAGAGCACACTTCACATGGAAGGAAACATTGGGATGGAGGAGAATTTGGCCCCATAACATAACTTAAGGAGAATTTGCCCCCATAACAATGTACTTAAGTCTTTCTTACATTGTTAGCAATGGTCTTATATGTCTGTCAGTTTTATTGCATTTTTCCATTACTTTGGCTGTTGGTTTAGAAATGGGGTAATATGGTATTATTACGTCAAGGGCAGGCAAACTTCTGTAAAGGGACAGAGTAAATAATTTTTATTTTGTGAGCTATGTGTGCTTTGTTGCAACTATTCAACTCTGCTATTAAGAGCATGAGAGCAGGCATAGGTAATCAATACAAATAAATGATTATGGCCATATTCTAGTAAAAGTTTATTTACAAAAAGAGATAGTTAACTGGACATGTCCAGGGTCATATTTTGACCACCAGTGTATCATATTTTTAAATTTATATCTATATTTAATTTATATTAATTTAAATTATATGAATTTATATCATATAATTTATATTTACATTTACATTTAGATATAACATTCTATTAGCAACTAAATAAATATTTTAAGAACAGATAAAAAATTTGCTAATTTTAAAAGCATTTTAAAAGATTTTTCTAAGCAATACTGTATAAAATTTCAGCAAATATAATTAGAAATGTTTCAAGATTATTTAGACACCATTTATTAAAATCAACACTCTTCTATTTGTGAGTTTTAGGGACAAGAATAGAAACTAATTAATACTGAAAATAAAAAAATACCTATGGCATCTTTATATTCCAAATCTATATGTAACATACTAAAATAAGTTCTTTTCATAATATTGAATTCTCTCCTTATCAAGGCATTTGTTAGAAATACAAGTAAATGGTTTAAAAATCCTCTAGTCGTATGACCCATAAAGGCATGTCACAGTACCAATATCAAGAAGAAAAACAATGCAGATGCTGAATTTTCTTGATTTAAATTTTGAAAATGAAGGTACACAGATAATGCATTATGCCACAGTAATTTCTGTTGCACACCATTAGTATTAGACTATTAACACTATATGAGTAAAGTATAATAGGAACCAATCAGTATTACTAGCAGAACTTTAACTTTCACTCTTCTGTCATTTAATTCCTTCTCAAAACATTACTTCAACATAGCTTTCTGTAACTAATTTGTTGAAATGTATACTGGAGGTAAAAATGCATGCCAACCTTGATTTTTCTTACTGGACGACATGGTCTGAATCTTAAAACCTCACAGAGTGCAACTAAATATACTTGTGTAAAAGCCCCACCTATGACGTCAATGGCACCACTTCCATGGTAACTTCAATGCTTGAAAAGGGAAAAGCAGAAGGAGTCAAGAAAATCACACAAAGTGAACATAATAAATTATTAGATTGAACATATGTGGCATAAACAAAATATGGGGTACAGTTATTAAAAATGAATTGCCTCTTAAAAATGAAAACAAGCATAAATCAGGCATGGAACTTCAATTTATGAGAAATGTGGTCATCCCAAACTCATAATACTAAAATTATCTTAGTACTTCTGGTATCCTAGTATTTTGGATGCCTAATTGAGAGCTCATATACACATCAACATATTCAATCATCCTTCCATTGTGGAGGTTTAAACTTCCAGATGATTTTTACATTATTAATGAATTACAAGAATAAAAATTGATGTGCAGTCATTAGATTTATGCCCATAATAGCAAATATCTACTATTTGTATTATACTAGCACAAAATATGTATTTCAACATTATTAAGTTCTTTTTTGTCCTCAAAACAGAAACACAATGTCAATTTTATATCAAGAAGAACATTTTAAGAAATATTTTCATTGCAACAAATCCCAAGTCTCATTTAAGTTTGATATTTTTAAGATAAGTCTTTGACGCTGGAACCAGTCACAATGAATTAAGCAAGCTAATGACAGCTATAGAATGAAGAACACAGCCCACTTTATTGTTAAGTGGATTATTTCATTCTTACACAATTGTGCTTGAGTCATCTAAACAAAAATCAAGCCATGTTTACTTTTCATAGTCATTTATTTGCTTACAGAAGAGTATCTTAGATTTCATTAGAAGTATTTTATTAACTCAATTTTATTAAATCCTTACTATCCAACTCTGTCTTTTTCAACATCTATCTTTTTTATTTCTATGAATTCTGAACATTTTGGTGAATGAATTATATACTCACCACCAAATGGAAAAGAGGAGTTAATGTAGTATCACTGAAGATTCACTTGGCCTACTTCATCATTTTGCCTTAGGTTGACTCTAATAATATTAATGCTCTAAACTGAAAACTAAAATCTGATTTTCAATTGTTGAAGGCCTCTAATTCAATATAACCATGAATAATAAGATGTGATGTCTTCAGAATTATGAACTAAAATTTGATTTCCAATTGTTGCTTCATTCTGATGAATGTATTGAATGCCTACTATGTGAAAGGTGCCATCCTTGGCACTAAGAGCACAAATACATATCTGGAATGGCACAGCACTCAGGAGGCCTTTCTAGTGAAAGTAAGAGAGAAACATACTAATTATGGCTTAAAGTATGATAAAAGTGGAATTTCTAAGGATGAAATGGTGTCTAAGTTTTAAAAACCTGAATGTAAGAAATAAAAGAGATGTCAGAAATCATGTAGTCCAATCCCTTTCTTTTATATCTAAAGAAACTATCACAGATTCTGTCTGTTGGGGGGGTGTGGGGGTGTCTGTGTGTGTGCATGTGTGTGTACTTCCAGAGTCCTATAAAAACAAAGAGAAGCTACAAAACAGGATCTCATTGATATAATCTGTATGTCCATATATAAACATACATGGTATGGTATAATATAAAGGATGGTGCACTTGACTGGAAATCTGGAAAAGGATTCTTTTTTTTTTTTTTTTTTTTTTTAAAGATTTTATTTATTTATTTGACAGAGAGATCACAAGCAGGCAGAGAGGCAGGCAGAGAGAGAGGAGGAAGCAGGCTTCCTGCTGAGCAGAGAGCCCGATGCGGGGCTCGATCCCAGGACTCTGAGATCATGACCCGAGCCGAAGGCAGCGGCTTAATCCACTGAGCCACCCAGGCGCCCCTGGAAAAGGATTCTATTTGCACATCGCTAATTTTTAGGTTTATGATATGGGCAAAATGTTTAGCTATCTTTTCATCTACATTAAGGGGTTAGTTCAATCTCTATCACACCTAATTCTCTAGTTGTTGTGAGGACTGAATGTTGTAATGGATACAAAACTGCTTTGTAAAATGTAAAGCATAATAAAACATTTGATAGTATTTCATATAACAAATCTACATATAAAGAAGATGATTAATTTAATTGTAGGGAATTAATTGAATTAACAAAATAAAGTGCTTAACTAATTGCAAATTACAAGAGAATGAAAGTTATTTAACTCTTATCCATTCATTATTTGTCATCATATTTTAGATACACAAATAAATAAACAGAAGAAAAAACAATTAGCAGATTCAGAAAATGTTTTTCTGTGTCTCCTTTCATGCACAAGACAGACCATGGGGTTTCCACCCGATTAAAACAATTCAGTTATGAAAGTCTACATGTGAATAGATCACGCTAGCATCTACCTCACTCACAGTTTCTTCCAAGGAAAGATGCCTCACCCATTGCTCTCATTGAAAAAGAAGCTATATATAGGCAGGTTTAATCCTACATATCCTCTTCCCCCACCATCCCTTACTGAAAAACTGGTAAATGCCAGAGCCAGATCCAGACAACTGACCTATGGCTATTGAGATAGGAATGACATGCCTAGAATAAAGTCTCTAAAAAATCCGAACTGTGAGATACTGGGAGATTGAGACAGCAGTGAGGAGCTGAAAGTGGAGATCCATAGAGAGAACCTATGATACAGAGTCAGGGCAAGCAGAGTCAGGGCAAGCTAAAGTTACAAGGAAACAAAATCCGTGGATAAGCCAATCTATAAGGCAGAGAAGGGCACTGATTTGTGTAGTGAGGGGGTTGGGAGGAACAATCAGAAACAGAGAGCAGTCAGTCTCTAACATTGCCTTTGCTCATGAGGAATGGCCCTATTTGTATATAAAAATTCCCTAATTTGGGCTAAGTTCCTAAAATAGCCTGGATATCTAGGGAAAATTTAAGATTTATTAAATGTGAGAGCCCAGCAATAGTGATTAGAGGTATAGGAGGAGTAGTATTAAGGGGTGGTGTCCAGTGAAATAAGTTAGACAATGAGCTGACATCCAGGAATTTCACTGATTTTATTATTCAAATCATCACCAAAAAGAAGTTGGCCTTATGGAATAGTCAAATGGCCCAGAGGAGACTTGGTTAATAAACTGCTGGGAGACAAAGCTTTATGTAGGAGGTTTAACCTACTATATGTGAGAACTGTGATGTATCAGACATTTCTTACACATCCTCTGACTCGTGCTATTTACTTCTGACATTTGCTGAACCAGCAGACTTCTCTATCAATTGGAATCAGACTTTAGCCAACTTTTTGTTAACTACTTTGAAAGTCTTCAGAAAACGTGAGAATCATCCTTTATCTCCTGAAGTTGTAGGAAAAAATGTGATGAGAATTAGGGATAGAGGTACAAGGATGTAAGAGATACAAGTATGACTACATGTGTAACATCCATAGGTCTCTCATACCAAAGTAATGCCCTGCTAGGGAAAGAAAGGCCCTAGGATAGGGACATCTGGGTGTATATGCATATATCTAGAACTAAATTCCATTGACTTTTCAATGCTAACAAGCAGTCTCTTTTCCTTTGCTTGAGGAGAGCAGTCCTCCACTGACTGAAGACCCTCTAATAAGCACACCTGAGCCAACAACTTCACAAGATAATGCTAGGTTATCTTGAGATTTGCTCCTAGCTCTCTTGATTGCCACCAAGACAGTGACCAGGATTGGATATCAACACAGCATCAGCAAGAAAATACACTATTATCTCTTCAGAGAGCAAATGGTTTACACACCAAAGGAAATCATGTCTAAATGTTTTTGGTAAGAATCATGGGATTATGTGTGAAAGTGTTCCTTAAAAGGGTTAGACTAAGAAACTAAAATGTAAGATTGGATAAGAAAGGATTTATTAATATAGGATCACTCATCCAGTTTACAAAAATACCTTAGCCAGACCTCTATGGAGTTTTGGCCCAAGTCTACCTCATGGTAGGTTCATTGGGTCTATATAAGTACAATGTGGTTGTTTTATGCCACTAACTGTATAACTGTTAAAGAATACCTAGTAACTAGTAGAATCTTCACATTGGTTCCCCGCTCAGTGGAGTAAGTTATACAATGAAAAGAGGTTAAAATAAGCCCCCCAGATTGCTCTTATTTAGCCAAAATAATAATTCATAAGCAATATTGTATTCTGGGAGGATCTGCAGAGACTGGCACCCAAGGACAAAGGATAATATTCTTCATAATTTCCCATTTGGTTCACCTGTTTGGTCACTACAAACACCAGATGGATCATAAAAAATGAGAGTGGGCCACAAGAAAATTTAACTCTATTGCTTTCTGTCAGAATATAATCTGCAAGGCTTTTGAACATCTTGACATTCCGGAGAACATCATGCTGCAGAAATACCCACAAAAATTCAGAAGTTTGCCATGCTATTATTAGTTTGTTCCCTAAAACTTAATAATATACAACCCTTTTTAGGGACTTTTTGGATTTTGAAAGTGACATACTTAACATTTGAGAATATACTATTTATAAAAATGACTCTGAAGTGATAATTTTATATAGACCTAGATCAAGACAAGGATCTATAGTGGACACTATGTAGAATCTCCACCAAGTCATAGGAGACTAAGCACATATCCTTGCATTCTGGAGCAAAGCCATGCTTTCTGCCTCAGAGAACCATTAAAAGTTTACAAAATTAATTCTGGCTTGTTATTAACCCTTAGTAAATGTCTGAGCATCTGACCATGAGATACCAGATGACTATGCAACCAAAACTGACTATAATGAATTAGGCATTATCAATCCATAGAGTCATAAGGTTGGACAGACAAAACAACAATACATCATATGATAGAAATAGTATGTCTGAAGTCCAAAAGACATAAATAAATCACATAAACAGGCAGTGAAAACTCCTGAGACATCTACTATTGTTGCATTAAGTATCTCTTCTTTAATTGATGATCATGGGCTCATGGAGGATTTTACCAAAACTAATTGATGGAGAAAGAAAAATTAGGCATAGTTCACAGTGTGATGTGTTGGTGCTAGCTATAAAAGGAAATGGATGTGGAGAAGTTCTGTGTACAGAGCTAAGAGTAGAACACTTACCTATTCAATTACATGGAGATGGAAGTGGCATAAAGGACAATTGTACATAGACTCCCAGAGTTGGATGGCTGGTTAGGAGTAGGAAGAAACATAACTGAAAAATCAAGAGAAAATGCAGAAGAAAAGAGGAGCATGTGAATAACTTATCTGAGAAGGTACAAAGTACATGAATCTTTGGGTCTCAGGTTAAAGCTCAGAAGACACCAACTGTCACAGAGGCACTCAACAACTAAGGGGATAGAATAAATCTAAGGATGTCATTCAGCCTCCATTCTTGGCTATCTCAGCTCTGGAACTATGGGTCCATAATGGAGTAACAATGGTGGCAGGGCTGGAGGATATGCATGGAAACAACATGGGCTCCTTCCATCATCAAGGCTGATCTAGCTACTGCCACTGAAGACAGCCCAACCAGCCAACAGCAAAAACTAAGGGTGAGCCTCTGACATGATACCATCCCTCCAGTATAGCAGCTAACCACTTGATGCCAGGTGGACTACATCTGATCCCTTACACTCTGGAAGGAAGAGCAATTTGTGCTTACTCGAATTAAACCTGTACCTTCCTTGTTCACAGTGTCTCTTCCAGAACCATCTTCCAAAGGATTACAGAATACTTGATCTGTAAGCATGATATCATGAACAACACTGTCTTTGATCAAGAGATCCATTTTATATAAAGTATGCCAATGAGCATAAGACCACAGTTGGTCTTACGAACCTCATTTTTTATAAGCAGTTGACCTAAAAGAACAGCATATTAAAGAAATATTACAACCTCAGTTAAGTATCTGCTCAAGAAAAATACCTTTCATGTTTAGCACACTATCTTCTATGTTATATAATATATGAACTAACTTAATGGAAATATTTGGTGCTGTGTTTTCCCAAACTAGAATATACAAGCCCAAAAACCAAGGGGTGAAAGTGGAATTGTCACCTCTCTATCATTTCTTATGACCTACTTGCAGAATTTGTGCTCTTCTTCCCAGGAGCTTAGTTTCTGCATCATTAAAAGTCCTGATTCCGAAAGGCAATGCTTCCACATAGGGACAACTGAAAGAGTTCCACTGTATTTGGAAAAACTACTACCATCTAGTCATTTGGTGCTCCTTATTACAATGCATGAAAGTAAATAAAGGTGTTCACAGGAAGTAACCAACCTTTATTACCATGGTCAACTAGAGCAGGTATCAAACATTATGGTCCAGAAAGAGAATGTCTTGAATCCACAGGATTTACTGGAATGTCTGTTGGCACTTCAATCTTCCATGGTAATGATAAATGTAAAGCTATTGCAAGCCTAACAAGGTCTAAGTGTTCAGCCAGCCAACAATAATGATCTGGATCACTTTATCAGACAAGCCGTTTGTTTAACCAATGTTCTAGCCAAGGTGAGAAAAATTTAGAACTACACATGGAAGAGTGTGATAGATACAAATTATAGCCTCAGAACCAGCTTCAACAGCAGGGAATAGAAACTGTTCCACTAACGCTCTTATTAGAGATAGTATCTGGTCTCCATTTTGAAGAGGAAGTATGACATATTGAATTTAAGGAGAACACAAGTAGATCTGAGTGGTGCAAGGAGTAGACAGCATTGGACATCTTTGGCACACCATTTCAAATGTTTTCAGTACCATTACTTACAACAGCCTCCGTTAGAACAAGTTCCACATGGCCTTTGACTAATTTTTCATGGGTACAAGCTGATAGTCCTTTATCTCAGACCAATGCTATATACGTATCACTTTCTGTCAAAAAGTGATATGTGATATGTGATGATATGTGGTATGACACACCCACAGAGATCCTTAGAGTCATGCATATGAAACATAGAAATGTAGTAAAATTAATGCCCATGGGTCGTCCTGAGCTGAAAGATAAATGGTTCTCTTTTTCCTTCTTTGAAATGCATTTCTTGAAAATTCATAGATCTCTCAGAAGCAAGTACCAGTTATACGTATCAGTGGCCGAAAAATGCTTCTTTGGATTTGCTTTCCTTTCTTCTCTTTTTTACTCCTCAATCTGAAATTCTCTTCCCTGTGATCTCTTCCCAAAAAACTGCTTGTGATCCTTTGTCTCTGGCCTGGCTTCTAGGAGAACCTAGGCTTGAATGGGGAGAACACTGAATTGACTAAGATTAAAATCTGGCAATGAAAATTTTTATCATTCTTTTTATTATCTAATAGGATAAGAATTAAAATATAAAGAAACTACTCTTCTAGGGTTCTTAAGCTTCCAATAAATGGTAAGAAAGAATGGCAGACTTGAAACCATAAAAATCCTAGAAGACAGCAAAGGCAGTAATTTCTCTGACACCAACCACAGCAACATTTTTCTAGATATGTACCCTAAGGCAACAGAAACAAAAGAAAACTACTAGAACTACATCAAAATAAAAAACTTTTGCACAACAAAGTACAAAAACTATCAACTAACAACTATAACTAACAACAACTATAAACGATCAACAAAACAAAAAGACAACCTACTGAACAGTGGAAGATATTTGTAAATGAGCTGTCCAAAAAGGGATTAATATCTAAAATATATAAAGAACTTATACAGCTCCACACCAAAACAAACTACAAAAAAAATCTGATTAAAAAATAGGCAGAGGACCTGAATGGACATTTTTCCAAAGAAGACATACAGATGGCCAACAGACACATGAAAGTTCTCAACATCACTATCATAAGGGAAATGCAAATCAAAACCACAGTGAAGTATCACCTTACATCAGTTAGAATAGCTAAAACCAAAATGACAAGAAATAACAAACGTTAGCAAGGATGTGCAGGGGAATAAAACCCTCATGCACTATTGGTGGAAATGTAAAATGACCCAACATCGTTTTTTTTTTAATGGTGGTAAAACATACATAATGTAAAACTCGTCACCTTAACCATTTTTAAGTGCATACTTCGTTGGCATTAAGTACATACATTCACATGGTTGTGTTGCCATCACCATCCCCCATCCACAAAACTCTTCATCTTACAAAGCTGACTCTCTGCATCCATAACTAATTCCCAAAACACACACACACACACACACACCCCTAGCCCATTCTACTTTTGTCTTTATGAACAAGACTTCTCTAGGTACATTATGTAAGTGGGATCATACAATATTAGTCCTTTCATGACTGTCTTCGTTCTCTCAAATTCATCTTTGCTCTAACACATGTCAGAATTTACTACCTTTTTCAAACTGAACAATATTTCATACATATATCCATGTTTCGTTGATGCATTCATCCATAAATGGACACTTCAGTTGCTTCATTCTTTTGGCTACTGCTACGAACATGGGCACACAAGTATCTTTCCAGAGTCCTTGCTTTCAATACTCTTGTTATATATCCAGAAGTGAAACTGCTGGATTATAAGGCAATTCTATTTTGAATTTTTTGAGGAACTGCCATATGGTTTTCTCTAGTGGCCATACTAGCTTATATTGTTCATTCCCACCAACAGTTCAAAAGTGTTCCAATTTCTCCACATCCTCACAACACTTACTATTTTCTCACTTTTATAATAGTAGCCATCCTAGTGAATACAAAGTGGCACGTCACTGTAATTTTGATTTGCATCTCCCTGGTGATTAGTGATTTTGAATATCTGTTTATGTGCTTATTGGCCATTGATAACAATCTTTGGAGAAATATCTATTGGAGTCCTTTGCTTATTTTTAAGCTGTGTTACTTGCTTTGTTGTTGTCGTTAGTTGCTGCTAAGCTGAAGTTCTTTATATATCGTGAACATTAACCCCTTATCAAATATACGATTTGCAAATATTTCCCCCCTCCATAGACTGTCTTTTCACTCTGTTGATTGTGTCTTTTGATGAACAGCTTTAAATTTTGATATAGTCCAATTTACCTGTTTTTTTTTCTTTTGTTGCCTATGTTTTTGTGTCATGCCCATGAAGTTACTGTCAAATCCACTGTCATGAACCCTTTCCCCTATGTTTTCCTCCAGGAGTATTATAGTTTTAAGTAATACATTTAGGTCTTTAATCTATTTGGAGTTAATTCTGGGCTCCCTATTCTATTTTATTGGTCTGTATATAATCTGCCTTTATGCCAATACCACACTTTTTTCATTACCATAGTTTTGTAGCAAGTATTAAAATCAGGAAGTATGAAACCTCCAACTTTGTTCTTTCTCAAGATTTTTTTCTTAGCACTTAATACATTCATTTAATTCTTTGTAAATTTCTAGGAAAGGGAAAAATATGAAAGGTGCTTTTTTTTTCAGAATAATTTATAAGACCAGTACACTAGAGAACACATTTTAAGAAATAATCCTCTTTTTTTTTTTTTTTAAAGATTTTATTTATTTATTTGACAGAGAGAGAGATCACAAGTAGGCAGAGAGGCAGGCAGAGAGAGAGAGGAGGAAGCAGGCTCCCCGCTGAGCAGAGAGCCCGATGCGGGGCTCGATCCCAGGACCCTGAGATCATGACCTGAGCCGAAAGCAGAGGCTTTAACCCACTGAGCCACCCAGGCGCCCCAAGAAATAATCCTCTTTTAAATAATTCAGATAATATATTCCAGCTGATCTCATACACACACAATTTTCAAAATTCATTAGGTTGTTTTTTTTTTTTTTAAAGATTTTATTTATTTATTTGTCAGAGAGAGAGAGAGAGGGAGAGAGAGTGAGCACAGGCAGACAGAATGGCAGGCAGAGGCAGAGGGAGAAGCAGGCTCCCTGACGAGCAAGGAGCCTGATGTGGGACTCAATCCCAGGACGCTGGGATCATGACCTGAGCCGAAGGCAGCTGCTTAACCAACTGAGCCACCCAGGCGTCCCAAAATTCATTAGGTTTTAATAATCCAAAATAATTTCTTTGTAAAATAAAAATTTCAGGGCGCCTGGCTGACTCAGTGGGTTAAAGCCTCTGCCTTCAGCTCAGGTCGTGATCCCAGGGTCCTGGGATCCAGCCCCGTAATGGGCTCTCTGCTCAGCAGGGAGCCTGCTTCCCTTCCTCTCTCTCTGCCGGCCTCTCTGCCTACCTATGATCTCTGTCTGTCATATAAATAAATAAAATCTTTTTTAAATAATTAAATAAATAAAAATTTCGTTTTTGATTTTCTCATAAAACTTCAAATATTATATAAACATTAATATTAAGATGTAACAATGGTCATAGTTGAAATAGTTAGCATTAGACTTGCCTGAAAGGGACAGGAAACCCAATGATAGATTAAACAAGAATGTAGTTTATTTCTCCCTTATGTCAAAATCAGATGTAAATAGATGCTCCAGAGCTGGCCTGGCATACACTTTCTGTAGCTTCCCTTCCAAGATCACCTCATAGTCTAGAATGTATTGATGGTGATAAAATGCAAAACAGAATATTTGAAATGACATAGGACGAGAAGTAACATCATTTGAAAATTCACTTAATAGCAAGATGATTCTGTTACTCTGTAGCAACTCTTTTTTTTTTTTTTTCTTAAGATTTTATTTATTTATTTGAGACGAGAGAGAGCACAAGCAGGGAAAAGCGAGAAGCAGGTTTCCTGTGAGGAAGGAGCCCAATGAAGAACTCAATCCCGAGACCCTAAGACCATGACCTGAGCCGAAGGCAGATGCTTAAATAACTGAGCCACCAGGTGCCCCACTCTGAAGCAACTCTTAAGAGTGAGAATACTAGTGTTATAGAGAAAGTTGTTTAGCAGGCCAAAAACTCACATTGTGTTATATATGCTAAATACCAAGATCTCTCAACTTGCAAGCTCACAGTGAGATGGGTAAGAGTAAAAGAGTCACTACATTTAGTAAATTAAACAACCTGGGACTTTGCATTCCATCTGATGTTTCATGGCATAAATAAATGATGCATTCTTCAAAAAAATAAATTTATAGATCTGTCTAGCTATTTACACAGAGTTGCATGCACCTCATGCTCTGTAAAAGAGCAAAGTCCATCACTATTCCAGGAACAAGTGTGTGTCATTCCATATAAATTCCAAAAAGAGGACACACTCACTGGAACAACAAACTAACTTTCAATTTCTAAATGATCACCACTTTGATTGATGGAGCAAATGAAACTATTTACACTATAATATATTGCAAAATATTGCATATGAGCTAAGTCGGCAGGCTTATGCTGTACATTAGCCTTCTGTTGATCACGAGCTGCTGTGTTTGCACATACACACCCACTCACATATACATACCCTTACTACACACATCTTGCCATGTTCTTTCATCTTGATATCTGGCAAGAGAAATCTCTTTAGCCAAGAATGTGATGTCTGATGAAGATCAGATCACCACCTCTACTATTCTTTCTGCTCCTGTCTGTTCCTCTGGACCTTGCTCTATAATTAAGCCCCCTCAATCCTCTGTCCTCCCTCAGCCTCTTCCTCTGTGGAGTCACCTCTGTTCCCGATGACAAGTAATTCAAGTTTTAACAATAAAATCATTCTCATGATCTTCTGTTCTCCTCCTATTTCTCCATCACTTCCCTTCACTTATCATACGCACTTCTAATAATATGAATCCATTTTCTCCATCTCTATCGTCAGTCTGACTTCAAACCGGCATATTTTCCCTAAGGCATTACTGTCTCTTAAATACCCAAACTCAATCATCATTTTTCAGTTCTTTTCTCAGTTATGCTTTCTGTGACATTTTATACAGCTGACTATTTTTTCCTACTGAAACTATTCCTAATGTGATTTCTCTTGTGTCATGCTCTCCTGGTTACCCCCCTTTTTCTTTATCAATCTTTCTCAGTTCTTTTCAAATAATTCTTATTGGAATGTCCCAGGGATTCATCCTTAATGATCTTTTCTTCTCGACTTAAATGTCATCTGTTTCAGCACCTCATATAATGAGCTTCTGAGTTCCCTAGAAAATAACAAACTCAACATACTCAAAAAGAATACCTTACCTTTCCCCAAATTGTTCTTCTTCATATTTCTCCTATAATTGTCAGAGATCCCTTCACCCTCCCAGATACCCAAATAAAGCTCATCTACCCTATCTAATTAATTGACTTATCTTACTAATTTTATCTCCAAAATTTATCTCAAATCTATCCCAACACTCATCTTTCAGTCTGACCTATCATATTCTCTCATCAGAATCAATATAATAAACAACTAAATGATCTCCCAGGTTCTAATCTTACCTCAAATCTGTGTCCCACCATTCTGTTGCCAAAAACTTCTATCTAAAATGAAAACCTGGGTCACACCTTCCTCCTGATTAAAATACGTGGATGATTTCCAGGATAAATTTCCAGCACAAGGGCATGGGCTGCAAGGACCTCCACAACCTGGCTCCTCCCTTTCCAGGCCTTCCACCATCCCCATAATCTAGTATTTCATACTCCGGTAGCACTAAATTACTTATAAATCTCTGGACATCTCCCATTTGTTGATGTCCCCCGTATTCATTCCTTGTTCTCCGTCCATTTGATAAATCCTACTCATCTTTCAAAACCCATCTAGACATCAACTTCCCTTTAAAGCTCCCCCTAGGGCTCTAAACAGAGTCAATCAGTTCCTAATCTATTATTGCTCTGTCTTGTATATACTTTTATCATTGTAGTATTCCTATTATAATTATTTGCCTGCATGTCTGATCTACCACTGAATAAACTATAAGTCTCTCAATAGCAGGAACCATTTGCCATTCATCCTTTTATCTCCAGCATCTAACATAATTATCCTTTATTTCCTTTATAAAAATAATATTTTAAATATCAAATATATTTTGAATTCTATCAAAGGGCTTCTACTTCAAGATGAAAAATAAATTTGCATGTTTCTTCAGAGCCCAACAAATATCACAATGTACAAAGGGGAGATGAATTAATAATTAATCAGAATTAATCAGAATATAGGAAGAAGTAATCAGAATATGGGAAGCAAGGTCCTGAAAAAATCACATACCTTGACTAATTTTTGGAATATTGAAAGCAGATCGAATCTATTAGAGAGTAAACCAGAGGGAGCTGTGCCTAGAACACAAGAGACTTTTTTTCCCCCAAAGGTAAAGCCATAGTAGAATCAACAAAGAGGAGTTTAAAAAATAAAGCAAAAACCTAGGGGATTATTTGTAGGATTATCAAAAATTTATGAGATACCTTCAATATGCCAAGGCTAAAGACCATAGAACTGAACTCCAATGAAAGAATGTATATGCCTGTGAAAGGATAAGGTGGCATTCCACAACGAAGCCTTCTTTATTTGAGCTTTCACTGGCTGGGGCACAACCAGTTTAGTCACCTGACTGATTTCCACCAACTCCTTGCCAACTAACATCAAAGAAGCTCACCTGTTGACACATACTGCAACTTCCCAAAACTCACGGTCTACTCTTCCATCCAAGAAAGAGACCTGTTAGGAAATAGAACTTTACAAGACAAAAACCTAAACTAGCTACTACCTATATTTAATAATTTATTTTTTCATATGTTGTTACATATGAAATACATATGTTACATATGAAATACATACATAACCAAGAACTACTGTATATTTAAGAATAAAGCAACAGCAAGGCCACCAGGGTGGCTCAGTTGTTTAAGCATCTGCCTTTGACTCAGGTCATGATCCCAGTGTCCTGGGATCAAGTCCTGCATCAGGCTCCCTGCTTAGCAGGGAGCCTGCTTCTCCCTCTCTTTCTGTCCCTTCCCCCACTCGTGCTCTTTCTATGACAAATAAATAAAATCTTTAAAATAAAAATAAAAAATAAAATTTAAAAAAGAATAAAGTAACAACAGGGAAAAAAAATAAGAAGGAAGGACTAAAAGGAATTAACATCACCATAGCATAAAGAACAAAAGAGAATTTGGAAAAACTATAGAATATCCTTGGAAAGATTTTATGTATTCCAATCATAAAGCAAAAACAGAATTATAATTATATGTTATAATTATGTTATTATTAATTATGTTATAATTATAACATAGTTATAATTAACGAGTACTATAGTACATGACAGAGTTCTTAAAAGCTAAAACTTCAGAATAATTAAAGTTAAATGCTGAACATTGAATAACTTAATTGACAAAAAATAACTTAATGGAAGGATTGGACAATAAAGTTGTGACTCTCCTAGAATGTATACCACATTCACAAACAGATGAAAATAAAGGAATAAATGCAAAAGTTTTAATATCTAACTAAAGGAATTTCTGAAAAGAGAGAACAAAGAAATCTTGAATAAATAATAAAGGCAATATCCTAGAGCTGAAAGAAGATAAAAATCACGAAATTCAAAGAGTCAACCAAGTACTAAACTAGATTAATGAAAAATACTGATATCCACACACATAGGGTGAAATTTCAATATAACAAATTGAAGTTTCAAAAGCTTCTCCAGAGAAAAATTAGAAAAGATTAGTAGATGCTAGAAGACAAAAGAGCAGTATTTTTAAAGTTCTGAAGGAATAATGATATTGAACCTGCAATTCCATAACAAGCTAAACCAATTAACAATTTATACAATCGGAAGTCATGAGATATAGTCTAAAGTTGATGGGACATGGGGTGTTGGGGTGGCTCAGTTGGTTAAGCATCTGACTCTTGGTTTCTGCCCCAGTTTTGATCTCAGGGTTGTGAGATCAAGCTCCACATCAGGCTCCACAGTCAGTGTGGAGTCTGCCTGGCACTCACATGCACTCTCTCTCTCTCTCTCAAAATAAATAAATAAAATCTTTTAAAAAATCTTTAAAGTTGACAGGCCAAGATGTAAAAGTTTAGATATTATTTAAAGCTCTAAAAACAGGTAATAGAAGAACTTGTAAAAAATATTTGGCAGAAAAAAAAATATTTGGCAGAAAATAATAAAGGAGAGCAAACACAGGGCAGGTTAATTCGAATTTATCAAATCCCATGCAAGTTATTAATAAAATTTAAATGATAGAGATAGAGATGCATAAGAGTTAAAAATAAGGATAATTTACTGTGAGAACTGAGACTAAAAGTGAGGAGTAAAAGAAAGAAGGACTTAGATTTCTCCTTTTTATTTTTTATTTTTTATTTCTCCTTTTTAATTTTTTTTTGCCTGCTATAATGTTTGAATGGTGTTAACATTTACTTGAGTTACTATTATCACTGTGAATAGCATTTTTCCAAAAGACAGCCACCATTAATTCCTTCCCTCCCTGTAATGCATGCCACTCCTTCATGAAGAGATGGAATGTATTCCTCTACCTGCCTGAATCTGGGTTGGCTCTGTCAGTTCCAGGTAGTTTCATATTCAACATATTTCTTGTAGACATCTTTGTTGCAAGCATTTTCACCACAAACATTTTTGCCACATTACTAATTGGCTATTAATAAGTAACCTACTATTATAAAGGTACAATAAAAAACAAAAGAGGAACATTTAAAAATGAAATATGAAGAAATTAATGAAATTAATTATAAATTCCTTCCTTCATTAAGAAAGGTATCAGTTTTCCAAATAACTCAGATACATATTTATAACTGAGCTTTATATTGAATTGTGAAAGCCTTCACTGTTGTTTGTTCTTGCCATATTGTCACATATCTGTTGATAGACAATTCAAAGTTCTATTAGAAATGAGGAAGGAATGCTAACACTGTAACATATTTGTAACTGAGTGTTGTTATCATTGTAACTGATATGTTTTCATTTTCTGGTATAGTATAGTATTCAGTCCGACTTTACACTCTCTTATTTGACACTTCTAGTAAGTTTTGTCACCATATTTTCTATAAAGTCAATATATGTCATTGTTATCAGCCACTATTTTAAGACCACCACACCCGCTTGTCACTGTATAGACCATTATAAGGGCTAGCTGATTTTTATAATATACAAATGGGAACTTTGCCAATGGAGAAATGAAACCAAACTGTCAACCAGTTATTTTATCTTTTATGGCAAAATTGCCTTACAGCCAATTAGTTATTTGGCAAAAATATTTGCAGTGAAAATGCTTGTAGCAAAGATGTCTATAGCAAAGATGCTTACAGCAAAAATACCAGATACAAGCTCCGTCTACTTTGGCCAACAGAACTCAGTGGAAAGGATGTTACGCTACTTTTAGGCCTAGCCTTTAAGAGAACAGGTAGTTTCTACTTTCAGTTTCTTGGATTCCTGAGCCTCATGTAAGAAGTATGTCTAGGGGCACCCAGCCAGTTAAGTGTCTTCCTTCCGTTCAAGTCATGATGCCAGGGTCCTGGGATCAAGTCCCACATTGAGCCTGCTTCTCCCTCTCCTTGCTGCTCCCCCTCCTTGTATGCTCTCTCTCTCCCTCCCTCTCTGTCAAATAAATAAAATCTTTAAAAAAAAAAAAAAAAGAAGAAGAAGAAGAAGTACGTCCAGTCTACTATACAGAGAAAGAGTCCACATGCTTCATTAAGGCAGCAGACACAGGGGTGAAAAAGCTACCCTGAATGTCCAGCCCAAATGAGCCTTCAGATCACTCCAACTCTAGCTACTGACTAAAACGGTATGAGAGACTCCAATTAAAAAAAAAAAAAAAAAAAAACCCACACCCAATTACACAAAGTCAACCCAGAGAATTATAAAAAGTAAGTCAATTTTTTCTTTAAGCCACTAAGTTTTGAGGTATTTGTTATTCAGCAATATATAGTAAAGACAGACATGATAGTGAATACCTACATAGGTTGTATTACTGAAGTACAAAAATGGCAAACTAAACTCATATATACAATACCCACTCTTTCAGTTTCTGGCTAAAATGGCCCAAAAAATATGATAGAGAAGGTTAGTACCACTTTTAGATACTAGAAAGAAGTTCTACTTATATTTCTGAAATGATAAAGGATTTAATGGGAATCAGTGCAGGTGAGAAGAATACTGATGTGGGAAATCTCCTAATATCTACTGTACTCAAGCAGTCTAAGAGACGTTAGGGTAGTGTGGGGCCAAAAGCTAATTTGGAACCATATTAAGTTTCCAACCAATTCCTTGCCTACGATTATGAACTGAACATTTGTGTTCTCCCTGAATGCATGCATATGTTGAAATCCTAATGCCCAACACAAAAGTACTAGGAGGTAGAGCCTTTGGGGGGTAATTAGGTCATGAAAGTAGAACCCCCATGAGTGAGATTATTGTCCTTATAAGAAGAGATATAGAGGCGACTGGCTGGCTCAGTCAGTAGAGCATGCAACTCTTGACCTTGGGGTTAAGTATGAGCCCCACATAGGGTGTAGGGATTACTTAAAAGTAAAATTGAAGAGGAAAAGGAGGAAGAGATAGAAGAGGAGGAGAAGGAGGAGAAGACCACAACAGAGATAGGAGACCCATCTCTCTCTCACCTTTCCTCTCTCCCTCTCTGCTCTCCACCATATCAGGATACAAGAGAAAGACAGATAACTGCAAAACAAGAATAGTGACCACACCAGACACCGGATCTGCTAGTACCTTGATTTTGGACTTCCCAGCCTCTAGAACTGTGAGAATAAATTTCTCACAGTTTCCCAGTCTGTGGTATTCTGTCATAACAGCCAAGGGACAGCAGTAGTTAAAATGTGCTAAAATTATTTTTTAAGATAAAATCATAGACAGTTTCATTCTTAATACTTATAAAGGAAAAAACACTGAGAACTTTAAAACATTCAAAGTAAACCATAAGTATGTACCAAGGATTCATAACTTTTAAGACATTCAAAGAAATGAAAAGAACAACAATAAGTACAGCAAAATATAGAAAAACAAAAGTAAGGAATCATAAGTATAAAGATAAAATAACTTGATAAAAACTAAAGCCAAATATAGTAGTGAGCACTCCAAATATGAAAGAGTTAATTTTCCTAATAAAAGATAGATGGAGTAGTATATAATCATCGAAATGGATACTACAGAGCAATATTTAAAAATTTGGAAAGGTCAGCCTGACATAATTCTGAGTGAAAAAAAAGCAGGCTACAAACAGCCTGCAGAATATAATCCCATCTAATTAAAGTTAAGTGTCTGTGTGTGTACCCATATAAAAAAAAATGAGCTGTCAGGAAAATATAAAAATAATATTTTTTATTTCTAGGGACAGAATTTTTTATTGTGTTTTATACTTTATTTTTATTGTTGGTTTACTGTTTAATAGTAAATACATATTTTTATAATAAAAATAGAGCCTTTTTCATATTTTAAAGTAAATATATTTTTAAAAGACTATTATATTGGATCAAAGAAAAAATTCAATAACGTGCTAGTTATAAAAGACAATATAATAGAACAATCAAAATTGTTGAAAATAAAAGAATAGGCAAACTGTCCTAGACAAATTTAATTAAAAAGAAAAGTCAATATTAATACTAAGTAGAATACAAAACATTAAAAGAGTGGCAAGAAGTAAACAATAAAAGAAAATGGAAGGAAAGAATATGAAAATAAACTCTAATTTATTAAAAGACAATAAAGAAAGGGGTTTTAAACAGGCAAAGTGATAAATAAAACCCAAACATTCAGCAATTGTCTTGAGAGAGAGTACAAAAATGCTCCTTAATGAACCCCATGAGAGCAGGATCCCACCTATCTTGCTAACAGTTGTATTCTGATGCCTAGAACAGTGCCTGGCATACAGTCAAAACTCACTATTAGCCAGGGGTGATAATAAATTCTCCTTTGGAGGTGATTTAAAAAGTAACAAAAAGCATATAAATCAAGAAAGCAAATTTAAAAGACTGAATAAAATAAACATAAAAATTGCCAGAATCCACTTAGTAAGAAAATGAAAATCAGAAAAAGATTTAAAAAGATTTTTGAGATTATTAAAGAAATAGAAAAGATGCCAGGCCCTGTCAGTTTTATGGGCAAGTTCCATTAAAACATCAGGAGAAAAATTATCTGTTTAAGCTATTCCAGAGCTTTGAAGTAGAAATAGAAAGCTTCCTAATTCATTTTACAAGTCTTACATAACCCTCACAAAAATAATGCACACTACTACAAAATAGAAGACTCATGAATATGGATGCATAAATTCTAAATACTACATAGCAAATTGAATCCAGCAGTGTATTAAAAGAAGAATATACCATGACTAAGTAGATTTATTTCAAACTGCAAGAATGGCTTAACATTAGACATTCTATTAATGCTATGCACCAAATTAATAGGTTAAAGAAGAAAATCATAAATTAGTAAATGCCAAAATATTGATAAAATTTAAGATGAAATCCCGAGGAAAAAAAGGAAAGAATAGAAGGATGTTGTCTTATCTATATGAAAAAGGAATTAAAAATCAGCAGTAAAATTCACACTGAATCATAAAAAATTAGAGGCACCCCATTACAAACAGGAAGAAACAAAAAGATATGTTCAACGTTGTTCACTAGTTAAGAAAATAAAGAAAAACGAAATGAAGTATGCATTACTGAAAAGAATATCATTTGAAATATTTTTGTACAGGAAAAAAAGCCTTGAGCAATAGATAATTTATTGTCCTACAAAACACATAAGTCCAGTGGTGGTGGATATTTAAGTAAAGCAATTATTAACATCAAAACCAAAGAACATTATGGGCCTGTGTTAGATGGAGAAGATAATTAGACTGTTATAATATCGTGCTTCAACCAGATAATGTAGGGAGAAGTGCAAATGGGGAAATTAATGTAAAGAGCCTTGTGGGCTCTTTCTAAGTCTTCACCTAATCCCTGAACTCACCTCTAACAACTAATACTCAAAGAAATCCTGCTTTCTGTTGACCTGCCTTCCAACTATCAGTCCTTAAAAGTGAGATAGCTAGTTTTCAAAGCAAAAGATCTGAGTTCAAATCATGACTGCTAGTTACTAATGCTGTGACGACCTTAGGCAATTACCTAACAGAACTGACGTTTCAATGTCTACAGGTATAAGATGGGATTATCAACCATATATAAATCTAATGGGCTATTATAAAACATAAATGAACAACCTAATGCTTGGCATTTAGTAAAAACACTCATTCAGAATCATTCACCAGAATTCCAGGGCCTGGGATGTTATCTTCATAGGAAAAACCTATTCATTTGAATGAAAGATAAACTCAAATTTCCAGGTATTAGGTACAACGACTGGGGATATCCTACGGGAGAGCTCAGGATAAAAACAGTAGAGAGACATAGGAGGGGGAAAAAGTCAATAGGGAAGGGCTCATTCGAATGAGAAAAGCTTTAATTTTTTTTAATTTTTTTAATTAATTAATTTTTTTTAATTTTCAGCATAACAGTATTCCTTGTTTTTGCACCACACCCAGTGCTCCATGCAATCCGTGCCCTCTCTAATACCCACCAAACTACTAGAACTCATACAGCAATTCAGTAACATGGCAGGATACAAAGTCAATGTACAGAAATCAGTGGCTTTCTTATACACTAACAATGAAAATACAGAAAGGGAAATTAGAGAATTGATTCCATTTACTATAGCACCAAGAACCATAAGATACCTGGGA
>NW_019154085.1:11172322-11172632 GCF_002288905.1 Enhydra lutris kenyoni
TTTCATGGCATCATTTATTTCCCTGATTCTGTTTTCGTGGTTTCTAAGCTGTTTGTTTCAGGCTTCCTCCTGATCCTTTCTCTCTGTTTGTCCTCCAGATCACTAATTGTATCTTCTGTCTCAGTTGCCCTAGCTTTTAGAGAATTTAGATTAGGTTGGAACTCATTGAGAGCATTGTGAACCTCATCCCTGGTAGCTTTCAGCTCTGTCCTAACATTGTAAACATCATCTCTGGTTGCTTTCAGTTCAGCCCTAATCAATTCCATTTGGTCATCCATGGCTTTCTCCAACCTAGCTATTGCCTGAATAA
>NW_019154085.1:11172732-11173321 GCF_002288905.1 Enhydra lutris kenyoni
TCAGCCCTAATCAATTCCATTTGGTCATCCATGGCTTTCTCCAACCTAGCTATTGCCTGGATAATTGTTAGCCTGAATTCTCTTTCTGACATATTGTCTATGTTGATAGCCATTAGCTCTGTTGCAGAAGGCCCATCTTCTGTATTTTTCTTCTGTTGGGCATTCCTCTTCCTAGTCATTTTGGTGAGAGATGACTGAATGGATGTAGCTGGATGTATCGACCATGGTGCAATCAAGGTGCACCCTGGAACGCTTCTGAGCAATCAGGATTCCCCACCCAAACAAGAGAAAAAAGAAAAGAAAAAGAAAAAGAGAGAGAGAGAGAGAGAGGAAAGAAAGGGAAGATAAAAGAGAAGGTTCATCCCAAATGGGCCCCAAGGTAAGATTTATGAAGTATACAAACAAAAACAGACAAACAAAAAGACTGATAAAAGTATATGACAAGAGAAAAAAAATTATATATATATATATATATGCAAATAAAGGAAGAACCTCGTCAAAAAGAACCCCAAGTGTAAGATTTATATACTATCAGGACAAACACAAAAACACAGAAACACTGGTGGAAGAAAAAGATGGGAGAGTGGTT
>NW_019154085.1:11173421-11188421 GCF_002288905.1 Enhydra lutris kenyoni
ACACAGAAACACTGGTGGAAGAAAAAGATGGGAGAGTGGTTATAAATTCTCAGTGTGAGCAAGGAAGGTTGTTTTGATTCTTCCTGGATTTATCTTGATATCTTTGTTAAAGGACTCAACTTTCCTAAGATAAAGGGGGATTAAAAATTGGTTTACCTATAGGGGTAATTTTGATTGATTAAGGAAATTGCATTGATTGAGGAAAGGGGATTTCTTTGAAGTTTAACTCTATATGAATATTAGAAAATAAAAATAAAAAAGGAATATACTAGACTAAACTAAACTAAAATAAAAAAAAGAAATTTAAAAAATAGAAATGCAAAAGAAAAACACAGGTGTATGTATCAAAACGTTCAGGTTAGAAAGTTATTACGGAATTTGATGTACTGGACATCTCACTGTGATGGTAAATAGGTTAAAAAATTATCTATATAAAAAAAAATGAGCCAGAATAGTGGGAACGAATTAAAAACAAAGTTGTCCTTTGAAGTAGTGGTGGTTCTCTTGTAGTCTTTTTTTTTTTTTTTTCTTTCCTGGTTTGTTTTCTGGGGGAGGGGCCTGCCACGTGGGTTTTCAGTCAGTGAGGTTCTCTGAGTTAAGTCTTCCCACCCCCCTCAAGGGGGTGGGCTCTGAGGAAACTGTTTTTTTCAGGCTTTTATTCTCTGGCGGTTTTTATGTTAGTTCACTTTTTTTTTTCTCTCTCTCGCCTTGACCGCTTTTGATGGTTTTTGTAGGTTTAGAGGAAAGCAAACTGCACCCTGACCTCCCTCTCAGACAGAAGCCTCAGTCTGGCTGCAGAGCCCAAATAAATTCCCCCTTGGCTGCTGGCAGAGCAGGTTCAGCGTTGTGGTCCCTGGGGATGCAGGATGTTTTTGCTTGTACCCCAAACCACGGCAGCGGCAGCTGTCTGGGCAGCTCCAGACTGCCAGAGAGGTTCCAAGCTTCCATCGTACACTGAGATTTTCCCACTGGCCAGGGATGGGAGTGCCTGGTCTTTCGCTTGCGCCTGTGAGCACCTCTCTCAGGGGAGGGAGCGGGGCTTGACTCAGACTCTGATAGCAGGGCATGGCACTCGCGTGGGGACTGCAAAAAGGCTGTGCTTCTGCCGGCTGGTGAGGCTCCCAGCCCCTCAAAGCATCCGGACCCCATGCACTCTCAGGCGCGCTGGTGGCTCAGGGACCAAGACCTGGTTTCTCCGCCACACTCTCTCTGGCTCTGCTCCATGGGTGGCTGTCCTGGGTCCTGGGACTTAAGCCCCTGTCCCTCCCCACCCCACCCCCCTCCCCCCCCCCCCCCCCCCCCGCAATCCTTTGCTCTTTTTGAGTGCTTTCTACCAGACTCCAAGTTAATGCTGGTCCCCAGACGCAGGGCACTCTTGTATTGGGATATTACTTTCCAGTGGGTCACCTCTGGTGGCTCCCTCCCCCTTTTGTTTATCGTCCGATATCAGTCCGATGTTCCCACTCTGCTTTACCTGCCCACTGGTGTCTTCTGCTCCTGTAGAGATCCAGACGTGTATAATTCTGTTCTCAGGCTGATTTTGTGGGTGATCGGAGTTCTTTGGAAGGTAATCAGCACACTTTAGGGTACAGGTTGAGAGGGCACCTCCTCCTACTTCCCCGCCATCTTGTCCTGGACCACATCTTCTTTATCCATTCACCTGTTAAAGAGCATTTGGCTCTTTCCATAGTTTGGTGATTATGGTCATTGTTGCTATGAATATTGGGGTACATATGACCCTTCTTTTCACCACATATGTGTCTTTGGGGTAAATATCCAATAGTGCAATTGCCAAATCATAGGTTAGCCCTATTTTTAATTTTTTGAGGAATCTCCACACTGTTTTCCAAAGTGGCTACACCAACTTGCATTCCCACCAACAGTGTACGAGGGTTCCCTTTTCTCCACATCCTCTCCAACATTTGTTGTTTCCTGCCTTGTTAATCTTTGCTATTCTAACTGGTGTGCGTGTGGTTTTGATTTGCATTTCCTCGATCGCTAATGATGCCATCATCATTATCATGATGCCTGCTAGCCATTTGTATGTCTTCATTGGAGAAGTGTCTGTTCATGTCTTCTGACCATTTTTTTAACATGTTTTCTTCGCCTATTATATGGAATAGTTGACTGCCAGTTTACTATAAACAAAAGATGTGTAAATAATTGATTATTCTTAGAAATGTCAACTTCTTTGTGAGTTAATATTTTGCTGTGTTTTTCAATTTTGACTGCAAAACACAAAAGTTCTAGTATGTCCCTAATAACTAAATTTGTGATAGATTTCTTCTCAACTTGCATTAGAAAATAACCTTAGTGAAGTTCTTTTGGATACTTTCCACACATTTTTTTTTCTTCTTTAGACAGCTGCATTTTGTTACAGAAGCATGTACTCAGGAAGATCAAACTATCCTTTTTCCTTCCATTTCATCTCATTGAGATTGCCACATCAGTCCCAGTTCCAGGTACAGACTTTACAAGTGTGGTCCCTACACACTATCCTGTGAGGAATGTGTATTCACCTGAGCACACCCAGCCCCAAGGAGAGTGGTATTTTTGCCTGCAGTCTGTGGAAGGTGGCTCATTTCTGTAGACAAAGCATCATTTCCCAATTAGATATGAACTGACAAACCTTGAAGGCAAGGGTTATATGGGCATAAAATGGGTTACTTGGAAAGTTGGGGGAAAAGGAATGGTAAATTTTGGAGTTTGAGACCTGTTGGAAATAATTCAGCTTTAATTTAAATATAAATGTTCTTTCATCAGTTTTGGACATTATATATATGAAAGTTTTATAGAGCTATTTTTGTATTAAAAAGGATAAGATAGAGACAGAAAGATGAGCAAGAGAAAGAATTGGGTTCAAATCTCAATTCTTTGTCAAAATAGAATGTAAGTCACAATAGAGCAGAAACTTTCCCCCCACCCCTGCAGTGTATCTTTAGCCATAGAATAGTGTTGAGCACATTAGGTAAATGCTCAAAAACATGTATTAAAAGAATTGACTATAGCAAATCCCTTTACTACTCATGTTTTAGTTTCTTCATGTGTAAAATGAAGTTTTAGACAAGGTTACCTCCAAAGTTACTTTTTAACTTTACAATTCTAGAAATTTATTATAATTTTAATGTCTGATAAGCTATTTTTAAGGTTTTAAGAATTGTCTTATTCTCTGATATGATATATAAGAAAGGATGAAGCAGTTTTTAAAGATGATAAAGAAATAGATTTAAGGATCACAGGTTAAATCTCCTGAGATTTGAAGAAGTCAATACCAAGTAATGGCAAAAGTAAAAAAAAAATTGTAGTTTTTGAGTGACAAAATAATAGGGAAGCCAACTTTCTGAGGTGGGTACTCTACATAAGTGGTACAAGGATAGTCTGCTTTAAATATCTCAAGTAGGAGAGACATTGAAAACTAGTCCTCTTCCACAGAATGAGACTGGGCAAGGATTTAAGAACAGTTTAATCTAAGAAAGAGTTGAAGGAACTAGATATACTGGCAAAGAGAATATGAAGGGGACTTGGTACATGCTGAGAGAAATATTTCCATACTGCAAGGAATAGAAATGGGACCTATGAGTACAAGTGGGTTTTTTGACTCAGTGAATGGGAAGACTTTTAACAATCAGAACTCATGATGGAATGCTTCACAAGGCAACTAACTCTTGAATCCTGTAAATGTCCAGTTTAAGATTAGAGCATTGAAAAAATGATGGAGATGTGTTTGATGGCCATGATCTGAAATTTATGAAAGGGGACATTTGCCTTAAAATGGTATAGAGAAGGTATTTTGATATAATGTTAGAATCATTCTAAATTAGGCCAGAGCTTGAGCATTTTTCCTCATACTTTTATACAAGAATCATGGCCTTTTGGTCTTTCTTTTTTTTGTACCTGAGTTAGCTAAAATAGGTTTTGGGTCTTGATATTTCCCTAATTCTTGGTCCTAGAACTTTATTTATCCCTATTCCTCTTTAAAGGATATCCCACAGAGCACTGTTCCCTTGAAGCAACTCAAGAAAGAGGGTTTCCAGGTCAAATCATTTTGGAAACCTTGCATAATACACCCAACCCTTGGAGAACCACAGCCCACATTAGAATATTGGATTTCAAGGAGCCCTGTAGTTAATTACCTCAGTGACCTGTGCTATTTTTTAGCCAGTGTTTCTCAAATGTATTTGACCTTGGAATTTCATTTTGAATAACATTTGGAGACATGCAAATGAGCCCATGTTGGAAGCAGGGTAGTCAGGTATGGTACCTATCTCTGGAAGCCTTAGAACTGTAGCACAGGGAGCTTTTATTGGCTGCATGATAGGCAGCATATGCTGTTCTGATGGGTAACAGAACTGTACGCTAGAGCCCTCCATCCAGAACAAGATGCTTAGGTGGCCAAATGTGGCTGGAGATGAGGGAAAGAATAGTAGCAGCCTCTGGGTACAGCCAGAACAGACTGAAACAGATAGGGCTTGAGCACCAGGAAGCAGGAGGTGGCCTAGCAGAAAGGATCACAGAGGTCATAGTTCACTTTCTCCTGTTTTTTTTCTGGGAATGGAAAGACTGGTCATTTTGATACAGCACTTCCTTGAATACAGTTTGGGTGGATGGTGCAGTCAGAAATATTTTTAAATCCCTTTAAGATAAGGACTCTGTTTTCAACCGTATTTTCTCTAATTCTGTGTTAATGCATTCTGTCACTTATGACAATTTAAGCACTGAAGGAAACCCCCAGAGACTTAGTGTTTAACAGTCTGAATGATTTCTGTCTCTGCTTTCTGTTTTTGCAATGTATTTGGGCCTCAGTCTTTTTTTTTCTGTAATGTAGGGATAATGCTATCTAATAATATACAGGTTGTTGTAAAAAATAAAGGAAGAATAAAAAAGTCATAAGACAATGGGATATAATACTTAAGTGAAATTCCTGCATGTTTTCTTTCCTTTCTCTTCCTGCAAGGAGCCAAATTTGCAGCTTTCTATTAACATAGAAACTCCTCAATCCCCTTTCCCTGAACTGTGAGTTCAGTCTCTGTGACTGCTTTTCCCAGGTGATAGCTGGCTCTCCCTCTGGAGTTGCTGTAACTTTCCTCTTTCTCAGTGTTTAATTGCTTCTGTGTATGAGGATGTCTTGGTGAGAGTTCTGGGAAATTTCCAACAGGTTTTCTTTTCTGTCATACAATGACTCTGGTGTGACATATTTTTTTCTACATGACATACAATTTTAAACAGATATAAGTTGAACATTATAATTCTAAAAATAGATACCCTAGGGCTCTCCTCCTATGTGGGGTGCTGTAGAAAAGGTGCACATTGTGACTTATTTAGTATCTAATCAGCCCAAAACCTCCCAGATGCCTTGTCAAAAACAAAGACTCTCACATGGGTTTTCCCTCCTTTTCCCCATTCTTTCTATGGTTGGGTTCTTCTGGTGCATATGTGTTAAGTCAGAACACAGAAAAATGTATACTGCCTGGTAAGATCTCTGTTGAACACAATGTTGTAAAACTAGTAAGAAAAGCCATTTGGATTTTAGGAGGTCTGGCCTTAAGTGTTTTCAGATTCAGGAAAAAGTTGATGCTAAAAACTAACACTAACTGATGAAATTATGTATCTTGATATGCCTGAATTGGTTTAAAAAAAGAAAAGGAGCTCTGGGGGATATCTGGGTAGCTTAGTTGGTTAGGCATCTGACTTGATTTTGGCTCAAGTCATGGTCTCAGAGTTGTGAGGCTCCTTGCTGGGAGTAGAGCGTGCTTAGATTCTTTTTCTCCCTCTTGCTCTTCCTCTCTCTATCCCTACTCCCATGTGCTCTCTCTCTATAAAATAATAGTAAATAAAACAAAAAAAATAAAAAAAAATTTAATAAAAAATGAAATCTGAATTCCAAAAAATGGGGAAACTTAATAGATTAATTGTGCTTAAAGATTTTCCTCACCTGATAGTCTACATTGAAAAGTCACTTAAGTGGTTGCAAAGATGGCAGAGGGGTAGGGACCCTATTTCAATCAGTCCCCTGAATTGAGTGGGTTATCTACTAGACCATTCTGAATACCCACAATATCATCCTGAGATGTAAGAAGATATATCTAGATCTCTACAAACAGAATATCCCTGGTGATTGGTTTCCAGGTGTGAAGGGGGGAGCTGTGATTCTCTGGGCAGATATCAGAAGTTAAATGGAAGGAGGAGTGGGCCTCCAGGATCCTGCACCACTGCAGCACAAAAGCCTCCTGCGCTGGAGACCAAGCACAGACTCACAGAATAGCAGTGTCAGAGGAAAGAATTTAGGGCAGACTGAAACCTGGACCTGTGGGGTCATGCATGTGAATTGGGGGCAGCTGGTGGTTTTAGAAGCACAAAAGGCAGAGTAGTGCCTGGACCTGGAAGCAAGGGCTTGGAGTGCTGCCATGGGGTACACAACCCAGGACACTCGATTTTTAGCTGCACAGAAAGAAACGGAGACAGTGTGGCTTGGAGAGCACATTGAAGAACAGACTGCGATCTCTGTTCTGAGACAGAGGTTTGGATACAGTCACTTCTGCTTTGACTCTCAGAAGAGATGCAGAAATCCACCAGGGTAAACCATCTGAGACAAAAGCCCCCCAAAACCGGTTTTCACTGAGCCCATCCCCCCAAGGGGGCAGGGTAACTCTGTTCAAACAGGGTTGCCTGAGTAAGAGGGTGGCAGGCCCCTCTCCCAGAAGACAGGCTGGAAGAACAAGAGGCCATCAACCCTAAGGTCCCTATAAAACAGGTGCATCTTGCTTGGGTTGTGGTCAATGATTTGGCTTCTGTACATTCCCTCAACCACCCATCAACAGAATGACTAAAAGAAGGAACCCCTAACACAGGAAATATTCAGAGACTGTGGCCTCTGCCACAGAACTAATGGATATAGATATAAGCAAGATGTCAGAAATAGAAGACAATAGCTGGGATAGAGGACACCATTAATGGCAGCATAGATTCTCTAAGGGCAGAGATGAAAACTGATCTGGTAGAACTTAAAAATGTTATCAGTGAGATACAATCTAATCTAGATACTCTAACAGCTAGGGTAAATGAGACAAAAGAACTAATTAGTGATCTAGAAGACAAACTGATATAAAAGAAGGAACAGGAGGAGGTCTGGAAAAAACCAGCTTAGAATACATGAAAACAGAATTAGAGAAATAGATGACGCCATGAAACATTCCAAGTCAGAATTATTGGGATCCCTGAGGGGGTGGAGACAGAGAGAACTAGAAGATATATTTGAGCAAACTATAGCTGGGAACTTCCTTAATCTGGGAAATGAAAGAAGCATTCATGTCCTAGAGGCAGAAAGGACCCCTCCCAAGTTAAGAAGAATAAACCACTGTCCTGGCATGTAATAGTAAAACTAGCAAATATCAGAACCAAGGAAACCATCTTAAGGGCAGCTAGGGGGAAGAGGTTCCTTACCTACAGAGGGAGGAACATCAGAATAACACCAGACTTTCCCATAGAGATCTGTCAAGCCAGAAAGGGCTGGCAAGACATATTCAGGATACTAAATGGGAAGACCATCCCATCAAAAATACTTTATCTGTTCATATCTTCTGCCCATTTTTTTTTATATGATTGTCTGTTTTGTGTGTGTTGAGTTTGAGGAGTTCTTTATAGATCCTGGATATCAACCTTTTGTCTGTACTCATTTGCAAATATCTTCTCCCATTCTGTGGATTGCCTCTTTGCTTTGCTGACTGTTTCCTTTGCTGTGCAGAAGCTTTTGATTTTGATGAAGTCCCAAAAGTTCATTTTTGCTTTTCTTTCCTTTGCCTTTGGAGACATATCTTGAAAGAAGTTGCTGTGGCTGATATCGAAGAGGTTACTGCCTATGTTCTCCTCGAGGATTCTGATGGATTCCTGTCTCACATTGAGGTCTTTTATCCATTTGAGTTTATCTTTGTGTACGGTGTAAGAGAATGGTCGAGTTTCATTCTTCTACAAATGAAGATATGAACAGACACTTCTCCAATGAAGACATACAAATGGCTATCAGACACATGAAAAAAATGTTCATCATCACTAGCCATCAGGGAGATTCAAATTAAAATCACCTTGAGATACCACCTTCCACCAGTTAGAATGGCCAAAATTAGCAAGACAGGAAACAACATGTGTTGGAGAGGATGTTGGAGAAAGGGGAACCCTCTTACACTGTTGGTGGGAATGCAAGTTGGTGCAGCCACTTTGAAGAACAGTGTGGAGATTCCTCAAGAAATTAAAAATAGAGCTTCCCTATGACCCTGCAATTGCACTACTCGGTATTTACCCCAAAGATACAGATGTAGTGAAAAGAAGGGCCATCTGTACCCCAATATTTATAGCAGCAATGGCCACGGTCGCCAAACTGTGGAAAGAACCAAGATGCCCTTCAACGGACGAATAGATAAGGAAGATGTGGTCCATATACACTATGGAGTATTATGCCTCCATCAGAAAGGATGAATACCCAACTTTTGTAGCAACATGGACAGGACTGAAAGAGATTATGCTGAGTGAAATAAGTCAATCAGAGAGAGTCAATTATCATATGGTTTCACTTATTTGTGGAGCATAACAAATAGCATGGAGGACAAGGGGAGATGGAGAGGAGAAGGGAGTTGGGGGAAATCAGAAGGGGAGGTGAACCATGAGAGACTATGGACTCTGAAAAACCAGAAGAAAAGCTTTTAGAAGCAGCAATCAATGGGAAACTCTGGGTTAAGAGAGACATATAACATCTCCTATGGTTTGAAATAGGTTAAACCCCTGAATTCTCACTTCAGGGAAATCTACAATAAAGACATGTTCTTCATCAAGGCTTCTGGAGTTACACTGCAATTGATTTAAAAATCAGAGAAATGACAGTTGAACCATGCAGAACCCTAGGTTTTTGGGAAGGTTAAAGTAAATTCTCATAGTTTAAAGCTACTATAATTGTTATTTTTATGCTAGTTTTCGTGAATACACACATATGTACATACTCATGAAAACTATATATACATGGGGATATATATATGTACTTACTTATTTCCAGACTCACCAAACTATTAGGAAGCTCCTTCTTCCATGTTTGGATGTAGTCCTTCTTTGCTCTATCAGTCTTTCCTTACAGCCTCCCCCAAGCCTCAGTCTGCTCTGGTCTTGCTTCCCTACGTCTGAAGTTAACCTCCTTTATAAGCAAGGCTGAACAGGGTCCTATAGTCACTACTTCCAGGGCCGAAATCTAATGACCATTCTGAATCATCTGACCCTGCAGCAGCAAACCTCTGACAAAAATAAGAAAGCAGAAACATGTCCGTATCATGGAGCTAAAAATGTCAATGGTATAGGAAATTATCAAAACAGTAAGAGATAAAGTATTCTTTGGTGGCCAGGAAATCAGTGGCAAGAACTACAGGGGAGATGATGGAAGGGGCAAATGACATCTACATATTAAAGAAATAAGCAAGAAATGAATGAGGCTATAATTCCACCCTGGGGGTTCTGGTGACAAACCACTCAGATTCTGACTTCATGGTACATGTCACCGCCAGCACCCCTCGGTGGAATTATAGCCTTGCATTAGAGGGTAGCTTGTCTGTTATTATGCTCACAAGAGTTTAGAAAATATGCCCAGTGTTGTTGAAATGAGAAGTGAAAGCAGCCAGGCATAGCTTGCAATCAAGTTCTTCCTGAAAATGTTCCAGGAGAGCTTTGATGGGTTGTAGTGGCTGCCACATGGCCTTGTTGGTAGGCTATGTTCAAAGAGCTTCATCTTCCACCAGGTTTCTTCTATTCTTCACTGACCCCACAACTGTGATAGCCTCTAATTCTCTGCCACTAAGCCATGGGGCATTAATGACCAACCCCACGGTAATGGTAGCAATCCTAGATGCCATAGTTCAATCTAAGGTTCTTGTGAAATGCCCATCAACAAAGTGCCACATACTTTGAGAATTATGCCTTTAGAATGGAGCAAAATAAGATGGGTAATGGGAGAGCTGTAGGGAATGCAAGGAAATTAAGCCTAAAATACATACACACCAAGTTTAAGAATCTTTTAGAAAGCTTTTCTAAGGGCACAGAAAGTTCCACAATCCCAGATGTTCTCTTGTCTGGAATCACCTAAGAATTAGAACAGCTGGGTGCCTGGGTGGCTCAGTTGTTTAAGCGACTGCCTTCAGCTCAGGTCATGATCTCGGAGTCCCAGGATCAAGTCCCACATCAGGCTCCCAGCTCCTTGGGGAGTCTGCTTCTCCCTCTGACCTTCTCAGCTCTCATGCTTTCTCTCATTCTCTCTCTCTCAAATAAATAAATAAAATCTTTAAAAAAAAATAATTAGAACAGCTATAATCATAGCTCTATTTTTTATTTTTTTAAATATTTTATTTATTTATTTGACAGAGATCACAAGTAGGCAGAGAGACAGGCAGAGAGAGAGGAGGAAGCAGGCTCCCTGCTGAGCAGAGAGCCCGATGCGGGGCTGGATCCCAGGACACTGGGATCAAGACCTGAGCCAAAGGCAGAGGCTTTAACCCACTGAGCCACCCAGGCGCCCCAGCTTTCTTTTTTATTTAACTTCAGTGAGCATTTATTAAGCAGTAAATGATAGCACTCTCTAGATATTATCTAGTAGAATGTGTAACCAAATAAATGTTGGCTATTTACAAGTGGAGAGATAGAAGACCATGGGCAATTCCTATCAAATTAAAACCTGAATTAGTGCATTATTCCTCTTTATTCCTCTCTCTCTCTCTCTCCCAAACTCTTAGCATAGTGTTTTAAACATAGTTATTAAAGAAGTGAAAGAACATCTGAATGATGGAAGGCTATATGGATTAAGTTTGTAGTAAAAATCTTTAGCAAAGACAGAACATCAATGACTCATTTCATAATCAAAGTTTTGACACAGGTACATTCCCACATCCTCACCTGTGGCAGACTCTTCTTCTACATCATGGCATTCATTTCATGGAATATCTTGGAATCTTCAGAATAAAGCCCTCTTATCATAGAAAGGCAACTGAGTTAGATTCTGGAACTGCTAACATCCTTATCCAACATTATGCCCCCATACAAGTCACATTGCTGTAATCCAATTTAGAAATAGCCAGGAAGATGAAACTGCTCAGCTTTCATGATGAAAACACAGTTTCCTGCCTACACAGAGGAATCCAGGTGGAGAAGGGGGAGGGGGAGGGAGAGAGTCCCCATCTAAGGTTATCTGTGGATACCTGAGAAATGATTCAGGTATAAGTCCCATTAAGCAAACTGCACTATCCTACCAAAAATAGTCCACTATGCCTTCTATAAGGCCTCTGAATCCAGTACTAAAATAATTTTTTCTATCACTTGTGCCTCCTTGATTTAATATAGTGATGGGTATCAAAGAAGAAATAGATAAAAAGTGGTTAGGTTAGGCAAAAAGGAAGCAAATAACTTGGTATCATTTGCAAAACATAAAACAAGGTAATTTGGGACAACTAAACTGCTCTTCCTCAAATTTCTTTTATATACAACAGGACCATTCCAAAACAAGGGGACCATTCCAGAATAATTCTAAATATTGTAAAAGTCTGCCCTTGGAGAATGGCCAAAATCAACAAGACAGTAAACAACATGTGTTGGAGAGGATGTGGAGAAAGGGGAACCCTCTTTCACTGTTGGTGGGAATGCAAGTTGGTGCAGCCACTTTGGAAAACAGTGTGGAGATTCCTCAAAAAATTAAAAATAAAGCTACCCTATGACCCTGCAATTGCACTACTGGGTATTTATCCCGAAGATACAGATGTAGTGAAAAGAAGGGCCATCTGTACCCCAATGTTCATAGCAGCAATGGCCATAGTCGCCAAACTGTGGAAAGAACCAAGATGCCCTTCATCGGACGAATGGATAAGGAAGATGTGGTCCATATACACTATGGAGTATTATGCCTCCATCAGAAAGGATGAATACCCAACTTTTGTATCAACATGGACGGGACTGGAAGAGATTATGCTGAGTGAAGTAAGTCAAGCAGAGAGAGTCAATTATCATATGGTTTCACTTACCTGTGGAGGATAAAAAATAACACGGGAGGGCATTGGGAGATGGAGAGGAGAAGTGAGACGGGGGGAGACAAACCATGAGAGACTGTGGACTCTGAGAAACAAACTGAGGGTTTTGGAAGGGAGGGGGTGGGAGGTTGGGTGAGCCCGGTGGTAGGTATTATGGAGGGCACGTATTGCATGGAGCACTGGGTGTGGTACATAAACAATGAACTTTGGAACACTGAAAAAAAATAAATAAAATGAAAAAAAAAGTCTGCACTTAGTTTAAAAAAAAAAAAAACTTAAAGAACTTTCTACGATACCAGTTTTCAGTTGTTAAGTTATCTAAAAGCTCTTCAGTTCCTTTTGTACTCATTAGCAGAATTTTAAAAATCAGCAGAACTTTGTGTTCTTGGTCACCCCTGCTCCCTACCAGAGTCAACAACTTTACCCCTAGAGCCATATACAAAACTCTGAAACCCCAGATGTACACCCTTCATTTATGACCCTTGTTGGTTTGATTACGATTTCATATTTTAAGTTTCATTTTACACTTGATCTTAGCCAAAAGGCCAAGAAGCGATTTTAAGTTTCATTTTAAACAGTAAATTTTGCACTGTATTCCATAATAGTTTTTTTTGTTTTTGTTTTTGTTTTTTTTTGGTTTTGCACAGACTTTAGCTTTTTATTTTTTTTTTAATTTTCAGCATAACAGTATTCCTTGTTTTTGCACCACACCCAGTGCTCCATGCAAGTTTTTTATTAAAATATAAGAAAGCTCTTCATTTGCAATTAATGACCACCTTACTCTCTTATCATAAAGGTTTTGCAGGTTATTCAAATTCTCTAAGTGGGTGATCATTTCATCTATAAATAATAAGCTTGGCTTTTCCATTTCAATAATTTAACCTCCTGCTTTTTCTTCTTATCTTCAGTGTATTGCTTAAGACATCTAATGCTGTTTTGAGAAGTACAGGTCTCTTACCAGCTGTGTGATTTGGGACAAATTACTTTGTCCATTTATGTCTGTTTCCTTATCTGTAAAATTGGTATAATACTATTATTAACCCAACAGGGTTATTGTAAATAAATAAAAAACTTTTAGAAGAATATGTGTTTACTTACACAACATAATTACTTTATCCACATCATAATGCACTTTAGCATTTTCTAAATTTTGATATAGTGCCCATAACCATAATTTTTCTAAGATTTTTATTTGTCAGAGAGAGCGAGAGAAAGAGAGAGAGCAAGCACAAGCAGGGGGAGCAGCAGGCAGAGGAAGAAGCAGGCTCCCTGCTGAGCAAGAAGCCCAATGTAGGACTTGCTCCCAGAACCCTGGGATCATGACCTGAGCTGGAGGCAGCAGCCACCCAGGTGTCCCTGGTATCCGTGATTTTAATGGATATATAACATACAATTGAGTTGATTAGTGCTCGTTTTTCCTTATGACCTGCCTACTTCTCCAAAATATTTGAGAATTTCAGAGAATGCCACACACATGACATTCAAAATACGAGACAATATTAATGATTTTTGCTTAACTGCTCTTTCAACGGACACAAAAATTGGGTTAAGAATAGATTTTATTTGATTCTAGATTTAGGATTAAAGTTGCTACTTTTGGAAAAAAGACTATAATTATTTTCTGGTTTTCATGCATATGAGTAAGAAATTCTATCACTGACCTATCCAAGAGCAATTTTAATAAACATAATAATAAGAAATTAATATAAATTTTGGATACAGAAGAGACTTTTCATGACATAGTTGTCCAATCTTCCTATTTTAAAGATGAAGAAACTTTAACACAGAACAGCTCCTTGAGGTTTTATATACTTATGAAACTATGAAACACTTGATGACAACTAACCACATTTACTTTGATCATGCTATGTCATTCATTTACCAATTTATAAACATTTATTGGACATTCACAATATGCAACAGCTACATAGACAACAGTGAATAAAATGATCCAATGAACAGATACAATATTTAATGCCAGAAGCTAATAAACAGCTGTCTACAACCTAAGACAGGTGAAGGAAATTTTGGCCAACAGCTACATACAAGATGGTTAATCAGAAATCAAAATAAGTGAGCCATATACCTCATACACATAGTCAGTAGTCACCTTGCCTAAATATATACTTTGTCTATATTGTCAAACCTTTACCAAACCTACACCCTAGTCCAAACTAACAACATCTATCCCAGATCACTTTAACAGTCACTTACAAAGTCTTCCTGCCTCTACACAGCAATCAGGATGATTTTTACTACCACCCTGATATGTCACTACCCTGCATAAAACTGTCCAATGGCTCCCCTATGATATCAGGGATTTATGACTATATAATAATGACCCCTAATCTTAGCATCTGGAAAAAAAAAATGTGTTCTTTCTTACATTTATACAGGTCAACTGGACAGTTCTGTTTCACTCTCTCACTGTAGTCCACTAATGCTATGGCCTTCTCATCTAGAAAGGTTACACTTACTCGTCAGGTAGTTGACTGGCTGTTGTCTAGGTAATGACATGATTAGGTCACGTGTCTGGGACCATCCAGCAAGCCTGGCTTGTTCTCAGAACAGTGCCAGAGGTTTCAAGAGAGTGCACAGAAGCATAAAAAGCCCCTCAAGGAACTAGTTTAGAACCATCACACCATCATTGCCACCACATTCCATTGGCCAAGCAAGTTTCAAAGTCAGCCTGGAATCAAAGCACGTCAAAATAGACTCAGTCTCATGAGAGGAAATGGTGCAGGTTCACATTGTGATGGTCATATAGAGAGAGAAATTGGAGGACTGGGGGTATTTTATATTCAATCCACCTCATGGAAATTAGAATAAGTTTGGGTACATTACATTCAATCTACCCCAAGGAAATTAGAATAAGTTTTAAATTCTTACTGTCAATTAGGAGGCCTGCCAAGCCCCTCCCCCTGCCAGCCTCCCTTGCACTCTGTTCCTTCTCCCTGTG
>NW_019154085.1:11193421-11223880 GCF_002288905.1 Enhydra lutris kenyoni
AATCATTTAATCCTACAACCTTATAAGGCAGGAACTATTATTCCCATTTTACAGGTGAGAAAAGTGAGGCTCTGAGAAGTTAAGTAATTTACCCAGGGTCACATATGGAGTGAGTGATAAAGCCAAGATTTTAACCCAAGCAGTTTGTCTCCAGAATCAATCATCTTAATTACTACATTAACTTATAACCTGTAATCTTGAACTCTGGAGAAGGCAAAGCAGTGGAGAGAAACAAATTCTTCACTCAATGAGCAAGAAGAGGATATTTTTGGTGCAATGTCTAATGAATCCAATTTTTACTGAATACTGATCACCACAGAAGAATACGGAACATGAACATTCTGACTTAGTTCAATTTCATTGTGTATTTAAAACAACAGCGTGCACTTTGGTGTTCAAATAAAAGGGTTAGGAAAGACCATCTTGCTTTGCTATTTATAAAGCTACTACAACATCAATCTCTAATTCCACCCTCAACCTCTAAAACACACATGCCTACAAGGATGTGCACACACATGCACACACACACATTTCTGAGAGGCAAGACCTGTCTAGGGAGTTTGATGTTCCTGGAGAGAAAAGGCAGCTGCAGGAACAATATCCGTCCTGTCTAGTGTGTTGTCTATTTCGGTTTTCCTCATAAAGGTAATATGCAAGCAATATAATCTTCAATAACTCTCTGATGTTGTGCTTTTGTGAGGTCTGGGAGACAAAAAGACCCAGGTGAGAAACCAGTTTCTCCACTTCCTGAGTTACCTCAAGCCATTTGTTCAGGCTTAGTTTTAGGTCCTTCATCTAAAAGATGACAGAGATGATATCCACCTCATAAAGTTATTGTATGTAGGCCCGCCCAGGACAAGAACACACATAGAGCCCCACATACCATATGTCTAAATATTTAAAAGTTATAATTGAAGCCAACAAACTGTTAAATAAAATATGTTCTATCCTCCTACCTTGACAAATATACCTTCATAATGACAAAAATCAAAAACAGTATGTAAAGCTATGATTTTTATGGGACTAAAAGTTGGCAAATACTAAAGACCAGGACTTCTGTTGATGGGCCAACAGTCTTAGAATCAGAAATAAAATACAAACTTAAATAATGCAAATTAGGAGCCATTTGTTCTGTAACACCTATTTTTTAACTTTATTTTAGCAAAATGATTACATTGTTTAAAAAAAAATCAAGATTTTTATATAATCTGTTTTGTTGACCATAATGATCTAAAGACTTTAAAATTACACATCACTGGGACGCCTGGGGGGCTCAGTTGGTTAAGCGGCTGCCTTCAGCTCAGGTCATGATCCCAGAGTCCTGGGATCGAGTCCCTCTCGGGCTCCTTGCTCAGCGGGAAGCATGCTTCTCCCTCTGCCTGCTCTGCCTGCTGCTCCCCCGGCTTTTGCTCTCTCTCTCTGACAAATAAATAAATAAAATCTTCAAAAAAATAAAAATAGAAAATAAAATTACACATCACTAAGTTAAAATACGTACAAAATTAATCAGTATGATTTAAAGTAAATATAAAGATCTAAAAATTTTCATGTTTTCAAAAGTTACTTCCAATATTTGCTTATCAGTTAAAATATTAGCAAGTACCAAACTTATTAATCAAGACTATTTAACAGATAATAAGACGGTTGTTTTGAAAATTAAATGAAACCTTAAATATTTTAGTAGACTTATTTATAAATTCTAGTGTTCAGTCCATCTGATTGTTAACATAAAGAATGAATATATTTCATATGTTACTAAACACACATAAAACTAATACAGATTGTTGCACAGCAAACTGTTTTCTATGGAAGTTCTACAGAATCTGCACTAATTGATGACTATTGCTGGAACCAAAGACCAGAACACAAAAAGAGGGAAAAAATGGAGTTCAGTACTTCTGGGAAACAGTGCTCGCTTTTCAAGAATCTTTGTACTCATGCTATTAGAGGAAGAATTTCATTAATTAATTAACTGATCTTTTCTCTTACCTAAATCCTTCCACTACTCAAATCCTCCCGTCTTCCAAACCAGTGTTCATCTCTGATGTCAAAAGCAGCAGAGTCAACACGTTTATACAGCATTTGTAAGCACCACCTTCATTTCAGAGATAGAGCAAGAGATATAAAAAAGCACTGCTCTGGGGTCACCGCCAAGGGCCATATTGTATCCACGCTGAGTGCCTGTCCTTGAGGAACTCAATGTCCACTCTAATGTTGAAGGTGCCAAAGAATCTAACAAATGTATGATCTGTTGTTTTGGTTTTGTACTTGCAATATCAGCGCTCTTTAAAACACGGAACTCAAGTCTGGGGCTCCTCTTGGCATCCCTCTAAGGGTCATCCAGATTAAATATGCAGGGAGTAGAGAATATCAGATATGCGCTAAGTGTACATCAGGTGACAGTCACTGTGATGTTGAGTTTTGCCAAGTTTAAAGTATTTACTTCAAGTGGAAACCATGTATGTGTAATATTTTGTGATGGAATTTAATCAGACTGTATTTTAAACACCCACGGTAGAATTAAAAGCTTCTATCTCTGTAGTAAGAATGACTACTTTGGAGATTGTCATTCAGTCATTCCACTAAAATTTAGTAGGTACCTATTCTATGTGAGGGCACTGGGCTAGAGTTCTGGTAATACAAAGATGTGGCCCCCAATCTAAATAAGTTCAGGGTTTAGAGCAGTAGATTTCAATCGGATGCCATTGGGATCTCCAGGGCGCATGCGGCAATGGCTACCGACATTTTGATTGCTGTAGCGTTGGCGGGGGAAGGGGGTACTGAGAGATGCTCCTGGCACTAGTAGACACTGAGGATGCTGTCGAATACCCTATAACACACAGGGCAGCTTCCACAACAAAGAATTACCTGGCCTAAGATAGTGCCGAGGGTGAGAGAAATGCACTATGCAGTAATATCTAATACACATATATACAACGTGCGTCTAAAACAAAGGAAAGGGAGCTCCAGGGGTATCACTAGAGAGCTACTCCGTCTTTGAGTCATTAGGTCTTCTTAGCCTGTGATCTGAAGCATGAAGATGTTCAGAGCATCATTCAGTCCATTTAAATATAGCATCAGTAGGAGGTACACATAATGATCTTCCAAAGACATCCATGTCCTAAACACAATCCGTATTTAATATGGCATAAACGAAGTAAGATTACAAACGGGATTAAGGTTGCCAATCAGCTGATCTTAAAATAAGATTAGCCTGGATTATCACGGCCTCTAGAAAGCAGAAAAGCAAGAAAAAATGTTCTCCCCAGTATCCTCCAGAAAGAAACACAGGCTCACCAACACCTTGATTTTCACCTAGTGAGACCAATTTCAGACTTTGGACCTCCAGGGCGGTAAGATAACAAGTTTATATTCTGTTAAGGCATTAAGTTTATGGCAATTTGTTGGCAGCCAAGAAATCATAATAGAGTAGGATATCTATTATCTATTAGTAGGATATCTATTATCTATTAGTAGGATATCTATCAATACAATGGGAAAGGGTGGAACACCAGTTGACAATACCATCATGTAGGATGTTATTCATTCACTTATTCATTAAATTGGAATTTGCAGGCCATCCTCCTGGTTTCTGCCAACATGGATAATTTCAAAACTCTATCGACTGGTGATATTTGATAGCAGTGTGGCTAACTGTATATTTCTAATTTATGTGAGTCCATAAAAAAGAAAATGAGCCCATGTATTTTTTCCATCTCCATGAACTTAGGGGTTCTTTGTCAAAGTTCTCACCACACTGTTATTCATCTGTATCGGCTTGAATGAGTCCCATTACTTATCGGCCCTGGTTTTCTCATCTATAAATTAGGAGACTAGACTGGATGGTGAGCTTCAAAGAGAAGACCCACATCCTGACCATCTCAGTGTCAATCCTAAAAGCTAGCACAAAGAAAGTATGTAGTATCTATTGAATAAATGAGTCATCTCATGGATCTCATGGCTCCAAAGTCATCATGTTATCTCTTCTCAACAAAGCTCAGTGGAGACAATGGTATTTCCAAGAGACAGTTAGTATTAGAAATTTTAATTCCATGCTTTGTCACCATTCACCCATAAATTCCTATGGCTTCAGTGTCCCTCACTTGAGTTCAACAAAGTTGCAAGATTTTAGGAAGGGAAGTGGAATTCTGCGACCCATTTTAATGACACAGGAAATTGTAGTGTTTTGCCTAGATGTGAAAGGTAAACCCCTTATGGGGTAGGTCCAATCCCTCTCATGTTGTTAATAAAAAAGAAAAATATCATTATGGCTCAGTGAAGAAAATTCGGTGGGAAAACAAAACAGAAACAATTTTGAAACAATCCACTACAAATGTTAACTCTGATCCTGTCTTTTTTCTATTTTTTTTTTTTTTTTGTCCATCCTCTATTGAAATCCTAACTTACAATGGTCCAATTAAAACCACCTTATGAGACTTCTTTTTTGCTACTGAAACTCCAACTGAACTTTCCTCTGAGTATCCCTGTTGGGATTCAAATTTTGAGTACTAAACATTTTGGCCTTTAATTATATTCTGTTTGCAAAGGGCTCCAAATGCCCTTGATAAAAAATTCCAAGTTCCTGATGCAGTTCTCCTGTCTTACATTTTTTACAAATGTCCTACAAAACTTTTTCACAGCCTTATGTATGCGGAAAAATACCTTGTGGTTTAAATTAAATATTAGTTAAACTGAGCACGGAGGCCTCTCAATATTTTCATCAAGGAGGCTTGGAAATTTGATTCCAATTCAGGTGAAACAATAACAAATATTGACAATACAGAGAAAAATATAGCGTCTCTAAACCCATTAGTCACATTAAAGCAACCAAAGCAAGAATCAGTGCAAACAAGATGGAAAAGAGAGAAAAAGAGAAAGAAGGAAGGAAGGAAGTAAGGAAGGAAAGAAGGGAAGAAGAAATGAGGAAGGGCCAAATTTCTAGGCCATGAAAAGAAAAAAAGCCTGCTAAAAGGTATTCCTGATGGATGAATATGTCAGATTTGATATCACTATACAGGTACCACTGCCTTGGTCTACACAGATGTCACAGATGTAGGAGCTGATGGCTAACCCTTTAAACAATATAGAAAGATCATTCAGAAGCACATCCCTGACATTTAAATACAAACATAACCTAACATGCATACTAAAATGGATATGTTCTTAAAACATTTTTACAACCTATGCTCACCATCTCTAACTACCTTTTCTCCCTAAAATGCATCCAGATGAGCAGGGTATTATTCATGGGAATTTCAACTTGAATCCAGCATGAATGCTAACTCTTTATATTGTTAATCCAAATAGAATCTGACTGCAGACTCATTAGGACCTCTGTTCTCTGGGTCATGCTAATTAAGTTTTTCAGAAGTAAGAAATATGATCTCAATTGATTTCATCTCATTTTGGGGTGCTAAGTACAAAATCAAATACATCAAATCTTCTTACAATTTTTATTTCTTCAAGAGATGACACAAACTTTGAGGAATTTTCAAATCCAATTAAAATGTATTAATGGGATTTGAAAATTCCTCAAAGTATGTGTATTATGGAGGGCACATATTGCATGGAGCACTGGGTGTGGTGCATAAACAATGAATTTTGGAACGCTGAAAATAAAATTAAATTAAAATATATATATTTTTTAATCTAGTTTCCAAACATTGCCCTAAATCTTTAATTCCTATCTAAAATAAGGAATTAAGCATAATATTAAATTATGCATATTAATTTAAGAAATTAAACATACTGTTGCAATGCAACCAAACTCCATAAAAATAAGTGAGCCATTAAGTATCTGGTATTCACTTAGTAATGCTTGAAAGAGTTTGGAAATAACTATTATTGCCTTATATTCTTACCTGTTTTTAAAAACACTGCTAATATACTTGCAACTTACTGTCATCTAGACATATAAAGAAGATAGAATAATCTGCTGAAATACTGCTTGCTGTCTTTGTATCTTTTCTGTAATAACAGTAGCTCAAAACAATTTTCTTCTTACCCTCCGTCCTGGAAGAATAATCAAACTTTCATTTCCTATATATTTTTTTAAGTTTTCCTGGTCCCAAGGGAACTGTCTCACAAAGCTCATACACCAGAGATCCAAACTTTCTAAGAGAGTGAGAGATCCAAAATTTTGAGGTAAGAGGCAGTTGCCCAAATATAGGGAGTAGGAATGTCGGTTTTTTGTTTTTTTTTTTCATTTCAAGGGTCACAGAGCAAATTCTCACATATTACAACAACATATTCATTTCAACATCAATTCACACTTACAACCAACACTCTTATTCTGGGAAATAGTCTACTATTTTCTCTAAGATAGATTATTATGTGATTCTGGCTATACAGACCAAAATTCACCATACTCAAGATTGCTCTGCTCTTAGTCCTGATACAATTAATGGCTCATGTTATGTATTCTAAAGTAAGTTTATTAACTTCAGTATTATTCAGCAATAGGAAATTATTTTCTGGGAAATTGCATTATCCTTTTTGTTAGTTAACTTTGAAACAGGGTATTCAGAGGTGGTGTTCTCATGACCTCCATCCACAATATCAATGCCCTGATTTTCTGACTGGGATGAATATTCAAAAACAAAGAACAGAAATAAAACACATTCAGGTTTTTAGAAATCTCTTACATGGGTAAGATTACTTATAAGGACAGTTCTTCCAGTGGGTGTATCTCCTAGATTAAGACAATGTATAACAAAGCAAAATGATAAATGAGAACCCACAGGAAAAAAAATGAAATATCTACTTGAAAAGCCACAAATTAGCATCAAATATATACCTTCTGGGTGAGGCATTTATGGAGGAACAAGTGAGAACAAACCTAGGGTGCTGAGAAACACCCTTTAACAAAAACCTACAAATCAAACGCTTCATCTGCCATCTTAATGTTTTCCCTAACTTTTCCTTATCTCCAAATAATGACCAATAATTTCCCTTGTTTGCCAGTGTTGAAACTGGACTGATTTAATAAGGCAACCAACTGAATCAATTTTTACAAACTATATCTTTATTGTCGTATTTCAAGAGCTAAGTCCAAATTTACCTTCTATTTCTTAATTATCTAAACTGCATTAAGAAAAGCTCTGCTAAATGTAATTAGACCCAAATACACAGTTAAAGAATTTTGTTAAACAAAGACAGTTTAGGGGCACCTGGGTGGCTCAGTGGGTTAAGCCTCTGCCTTCAGCTCAGGTCATGATCTCAGGGTTCTGGGATGGAGCCCCACATAGGGTTCTCTGCTCAGCAGGGAGCCTGCTTCTTCCTCTCCCTCTGCCTGCCTCTCTGCCTACTTGTGATCTCTCTCTCTGTGTCAAATAAATAAATGAAATCTTAAAAAAAAGGGGGGGGGGCGGTTTATTTTTTAGATTTAAGGCCATGTCTGGTTAAAAGCTAAGGACCATATCAGAAAAACCAAAGTAATATGCCATTACTTTCCTTTCCAAATAGATCTAATCTATAAATATAGATGACTTTCCTTATAGCTCTCAACATTTTTTAGACAAAATCTATACCACAAATTCTCTCCAAAATAAAGGACAGCACAGATGTTTTATCATACTCCCTCAGGCTACAAGTGTGTGTTTTACAGTTATTTGATGTTCTTATTTTGGGTAAACTAAATAAATAGATTGAGTATAGTATCTGAACTCTAACCTTAGCAATTCACCACAAGGTAAGTATTTTCAAATAGTCTTATTTTTTTAGTAGGAATTTTAAAGTTAAGAATGCCAAAACATAAAATCTAAACATTCCTTCAAACCATACTTTTTCCATGTTTCCACTCCACCCCAAAAAGCATCCATGGAGGACCCCGTATAGAGAACTGCACAGTGCTAAGTACTCAGAGGTTTTCAAGAGTTCCAGGAATATGTGTCCCTAACCTCACTGGTTTACAGTTTTAAATTGGCACCTTATGTATTAATTTAGTGCATTAAATTTGCACAAGAGGAATCTACAATTTAAAAGTTCCTCATTGACGTACACAAAATCACAAGCAATCCTGAATAAACAAAGGGGATTTCACACATTTAATTAAATTGGTGGCTAAAAGCTTTATATATGATGAGGTTGTCCTTCTCTTTTTTATTTTAAAAGATACTCTTCCATCAATGAACTCCACTATTCTTTAACACCACTTTACCCTTTCCAAAGTGAAGCCTATAAAGAAATCTGAGGGGCACCTGGGTGGCTTAGTTGGTTAAGCAACTGCCTTTGACTCGGGCTATGCTCCTGGGATCCTAGGATCGAGTCCCACATTGGGCTCCCTGCTCAGCGGGCAGTCTGCTGCTCCCTCTGACCTCTCCCCTCTCGTGCTCTCTCTCTCTCTCTCTCTCTCTCAAATAAACAAATAAAATCTTAAAAAAAAAAAAAGAAATCTGAAAGATCTATTTGTTGCTAAATATTACCCAGAGATATTCTATTTCATAAAAAATCTATCATATTTATGCTCTGTACCCAAGACTGCTTATTTGAATCTTCTCTGTATTGAGAAGTGAACAGCACTTGTTACCTCTAGTGTACATCTCTTAGATGTTTAAATAGTAGCTCATCAGTCCCTAACCATGTGAGCCTTTATCTGCTCTCCTCTTCTGTCATAGCTGCCATCAGCAGAGAGGAGAGGATGGCAGAGAAAAGGGGAATCAGACTCCACTACTATATCCTCTGAATAGGAAAAGTATTAATAAGTGAAAAACAGCCCTTGAATGAAGTATATATGTAGGAAATCATTCAACATCATTATTCTGTAGGGTGCTTGCTCCTTGTCTTCAGAAAGAGGATGAGAGACAAACGTTACTCTGTGATACAACATCACAAAAAAAAAAAAAGAAAAAGAAAAGTTTTGCATATTCTCATTCATTCCGAGAAACACATAATTTCCAATAATCCTAATTCAATAGCCAAATTCTTCTAACACTAAAAAGATAAAAAGTAGAAAACAAACCAAAAAAATCTAACATTTAATCAATTCAGTATTTTGAAATACCAAACATCAAAATCATTCATCTTTATTTATAGAACCTAAAGTAAATAAACTTGTGAAAACATAGTATGTCATTTACCTTCTAAATCATGTATTTCACATAAAAGTATTTGGATTGATCTTTATTAAATAATTTTGATAGAAAGTAGATTCTGAGACCTGTGAAGGCTCTCTCTGTGAAGTTTAAGACCCTAAATCACAATGATCAAAATGAGAAGTGATGAAAATGGAAAATATTTTTTTCCAGAATCCATCCTGTAATATTGTTATAGCATTCATTTTTGTCATATTAATTAATACACAGGCTACAAAGGTTCCCAGACTGGATTTTGATTTATGATATTGGGCCCTTAGGGAATGGAAAAGTAAAGGTTATGGTTATATAGATTCCAGAATTTGAGGTTTCAGGAGATAGCTGAACTATCTATAGTTCAAAGAAGACAAACAGAAAAAAAATAGAGATTAGTAACCAAACATAGTTTGTAAAAATAATTAGCAGCTGTACAGAATACAACCAAAAAGGATAATATTTTAAAAGAAATTACTGGAAGTTGGGTGCCTGGGTGGCTCAATTGGTTAAGCAACTGCTTTCCGCTCAGGTCATGATCCTGGAGTCCCAGGATCGAGTCCCACATCGGGTTCCCTGCTCACTGGGGAGTCTGCTTCTCCCTCTGACCCTCTCCCCTCTCATGCTCTCTCTCTCTCACTCTCTCTCTCAAATAAATAAATACAATCTAAAAAAAAAAAAAAAGAAGTTACTGATTGTTAATAGGCAGCATCAATAGAATAAATAAATAGAAGGCATTATAAGGCCAAGGCAATTGAACTAAAGTCAAAGGAAAGTTCTAGTTAGTAGCAGGGCCATTTTCCATGGTTCTTCTTCTCCTTTTTTTTTTTTAATTTTATTTTTTTCAGTGTTCCAAGATTCATTGTTTATGCACCACATCCAGTGCTCCATGCAATACGTGCCCTCCATAATACCCACCACCAGACTCACCTAACCGCCCATCCCTCTCCCGTCCAAAACCCTCAGATTGTTTCTCTGAGTCCACAGTTTCTCATGGTTCATCTCCCCCTCCTATTCGCTTCCTCCTTCCATATTGTGGCTCCCCCATTCTCGACACCTGAGACAATCTCCATTCCACCAGCCAGAGGGGGAAAAGAACATGGAAGATTGTATACAGTATGGCAAAATGTTACACATTACTTTCATCCACATTCCAACAGCCAGAATTTAGTCACAAGGTCACATCCAACTGTAAGAAAACCTGGGAAATGCTGTTCTAGTTCCATGCCCAAAAGAAGAGAATGTACTTTTGGTAAAGGCAGAGCAGTTCCTTCCCTAGGGCTATATTAAGGAGAGTTAAGCCGGTGACACCTCTCCCCTATTCATTACCAGTTTCAGTGTTTTTATACTCTAAGATATAACCCAATAAATACTCCCTAAATACAAAGCCATTTGTCAGGCTCAAGTGACATAGGAGCAGATGGGGGAATCCAAGAGATATTAATGGGGAAAAAACAAATCGGAAAACTAGCTTTGCCCATAAGAGAAATAAACTGGAAGAAATCGAACTCATGTTATCAGCAGGCAACACGTGAGGACAGGGAGCAGTTTGGTGCCTGCTATTCCTTCCCAATGATACCCTAAACTTCTGCCTGCCTATTGACATAAGCTTCTCATCTATTTAACCTCAGAAAAACACTTACTGATTTTATTTATATGTACATAATATATAGTAACAAGTAATACGATATAACACGTACATACGTATGTGAGTAAATATAGTTGATCTTTGAACAATGCAGGTGTTAGGGGCACTGACCCCCTGTGCAGTCAAAAATTTACATATAACTTCTAACTCTCCAAAAACTTAACTACCAACAGCCTACTGTTGACCAGAAACCTTACTGATAACATAAACAGCCAATGAATACATTTTGTATGTTACATGTATTATATGCTGTATTATAAAAATAGTTAGAAAAAAGAAAATTCAGAAAATTGTAAGAGAAAATACATTTACAGTACTATACCATAAAAAATTTGTGTATGAGTGGTCCCACATGATTCAAACATGTCTTGTTCAAGGGTCAGCAGCGGATATTACTTGGGATGGATGTCCCGTTTCTGAATACTCCAAAAAGTTCTGGAGTTGTATCTTCTTGTAAGAATAGGTGAAAGTTAAAATTTGAAAATGAAAATGTCTAAAACTCAATTTTCTAAACCCTTTACATCCATGAAGTAGTTGCAGCATGCTCAAATTCCCAGGCAGCATGGCACTGCTGAGAACAGCAGTGTCTAGCATCCCGTGGCAGAAGTGTTTTAAGTCGACAAGTTCTCCTGAGTGATCCTATGTCTGTCCTAAATACAATGTCTCTAAAGCCAATTCTCCTGCCCTCCTAGTGTTTATATGAGCCATTTAACTCCTCTTTAATAAATTCCATTTTAGGGCGCCTGGGTGGCTCAGTGGGTTAAGCCGCTGCCTTCGGCTCAGGTCATGATCCCAGGGTCCTGGGATCGAGTCCCGCATCGGGCTCTCTGCTCAGCGGGGAGCTTGCTTCCCTTCCTCTCTCTCTGCCTGCCTCTCTGCCTACTTGTGATCTCTGTCTGTCAAATAAATAAATAAAATCTTTAAAAAAAAAAATTTAAAAAAAAAAATAAATAAATAAATTCCATTTTAGCATACATCAGCCAGGGTAAATTTCTGTCTTATACCTAACAACATTGATACAAAAACTATTTGCAGATACAGTTGCAATGACACTCAGGGATAATCTGGGGTGACAACATGTGGTTGGTAGAGGGAAATCTAACAGGATTATCTAGCCAAACTGAGATAGAAGACAGTGAAAAATAGCTAGTACTAGGAGATGAAACTAAATAGCTAATACTAAGAGATGAAACTATAACAAATGTCAGGAAGTGGTAAAATTTTTATTAAATTATCTGTGCAAATTTTTGGCAGGAACAAGAACCACTGTCATAAAATAGCATATATATATATATATATATATATATATATATATATATATATACTGGACAGCATAACATATAAGGTGATAATCTTGAAGTTTTAAATTGTCAGCTTAAGACATATACTAAAACTAGGGACTCTGTGTATTAAAAGATTTACTTACCTGTTATAGCTGAAAGCTGAAATAGAGGAAAATCAAACATAAAATTTGGTCAAATAGATTGCTGAAGTAAAAAGTTATTTCAAATGCAAAGCCTTAACCAATCCCTTGTATGAAATTAAGGGCACTGATAAGAAAAATAGCAGGTTACAAATTAAAATCGGATATATTGGAGAGTTCAGAAGAATGAGAATAACCTTACATGTCCAATCTCACTATGCCTACTTTGCAAGATAAAGCAGCTCCTCTTCCCTTGTCTACAGAGGCTCTTTCTGCTTTACTTGAAAACCCTATATTAACTTTTCTCAGGGAGAGCTGTTTTGCAATGGAATGTCAATTCTGTTCATTGCTATGTCCACTACACCTAATGTCTCAAAATCTTTAACTGGAGTCAAATCCAAGTATACACAGTGGCCAAATACTAAGCAAGACCCAGAAGAATAAAGACTTGCACAGCAAAATAATTGCAAGATTTTGCTAAATTATATCAGTACTATAATGAATTTGCTGGGGACTAAGAAGAAAATAACAATTTTAGCCTGGGCTGAAATTATAAATATATTAAATATGAATAACAATGTATAATACTTATATGTATATAAATATATAGAGAGAAAAATGTATAGCTAAATATAAAAGACTGTGATTTCAGTGTGCTAAGCTGAAGTAGCCAGGAGTGGTTGTAATTGTTTGCTTCTTTGGTTGACTAAAATACCGACTCAATAGTGCCCCACACTAAATGAAGTTGAAATGGCAGATATCTCTTTATTTAACATGGGGAAAGCAATCCAAACGTAAAGATAATAGCAATTTTCGAGTTTATTTATCACATGTTGTCCCCTTATGCATAACCCTAACCAAGTTCCCTAACGACCCATTAGGGTTTGAGAAAGCCATTAGTTAAGGGAGTGCTAATATCTCTTTAATGACTCTAATGAATCTAATGGATGTACTCTGGTTGCCAGTAAAAAAAGATGCAGTAAATATGGGTTCCATGATTTCAGTGATATACCAGAACCCCAGCTTGGCAGAGATCAATTTAGTAGTACTTAATTGCCTGAAGCAAAATGGACATGATTGCTCTCCATCATTCACCAGACAACAAGGACAGTGTGGTAATCAAAATAGTCAGAAATTTCAGGATCTGAACCAGTGAGTAATGGATTGTGGAGTAACGAAGTCTATGAGAAACAGCCAAGCCACTAATGACCTACCTAATGTACACAACCAAATAAACTTCACTTCTGGAGGATAGACAGGTGACTATAGCTACCACACATAAAATCATACATAATCTCTATCCCAATTGCCATATTTGAGTGAGTTCATAAACCCAGAGACCCTGAAATAAAGAAGAAGCCAAGAATTCTTAAAAAAATACCTCTTCACATTCTTCGAAAAGAGCTGTAGCTGTTTACAAAGATAACTATACTTATAAAAGGTAAATATCTAAATATTTGGGGATTATTAAGCATTAACTATGAGCCAACAATAATTCCTAGAGATATAAAACACAAATAAGTCCACAGATCAAAGGGAAGCTCATAGTAAGTTTAGTTAGAAAAAGTCCCATTTCAAAATGAGAATAGGCATGGTGCTATCCCAAACCCCTATTATGGTTATTTCTTCAGATCCTAAGTGTCTAGATGTAACATGTCCTCAACAACTAGAAGAATCTCCACAGTGGACCCATGACACATGCATGAGGTACTATGATCCATGACAAAAAGGTATGACTTTAAGAATGTAGTAGAAATCCCTGGAGCTCCTTCTATCTACCAAAATGGTAAAAACATATAAATACATACATACATACATACATACATACATACATACATACATACTCCATCCCTACGAGAATAACAAAGAAGAGTGGCATCATCAATAACAAATTAGGTCATTCTTATCACATCCCCATTTAACTCTCCAGTTTGACAAGTGCAGAATAGAAAGGGGTTAGGGGAGCAGTGGCACATCATATGAAATATAATCAGATTAAGATTCCAATAAACTGTTCCAGGTATGGTTCCATCAATTGTTCTAGATTTTGATTTGGCAAATGGCCTCCTTTCCTCATCAAATAGCAAACAAAACTGGAGGAAATTTGCTTTCTCTTGGTAAGATAGTAGTACACTTAACCAACTTCCCTCAGAATTGCATCTACCCTCTCCCCCCCATCACAATTCAAGTTATAGATACAACTTGTATATATTCTCATGATCCTATCAGCAATCAGTATCACTACATGAATAACATCATGCTACAGAACCTTAAGAATGCTGGGTAACGCTTTCTTTAATTGCCTTGGGAAGATCTATGAGAGTTGGATGGTAGTAAATCACGTGGTCTGTGAATTCGTGAGACATTCACTTGGACCAGTCCACTGAGAGAAAATCATTTGAGTGTGGTTTGATGGTTTTTCTGCCCAAAGCAGGCTGTTGGAGCATTAATCCCTATTTGGACTGGCTCTTAAAGAACAATAGAGAAGGAAAAGCCTCAAAATGAACATAATTTTAAGCAATACATGTCTACTTTGCCTGGAGGAAGAATTGGCCTCTGGTTAGGATCTGCATCATTTCATGGGCAGTAGCCAATCACTGTCAAATGATTGGAGACTTGAAATTAATAATATTGGAGGATTGATAAAAAGGAGGATTGAGAAATACATGAACATTTTGGAACCAGTCCAAGTCATGACTGCAAATATTCACTAAAAGGCTCTACTACAAAAAGAACTTAGTAATAATTACATGAAAAGGATAACCAGATAGTCAGCCTTCTTCCTTAGCTACTCTAGTCACTTTCTCAATGACATTATAAATAAAGCAGCCATAGTGAAAGTTTTGGAAGCCATGCATGGGCCCAACAATGTGGATATCTCCCCCACACGAAAGAAATAGTTAATAGCCCAAAATCACGATGTTTTTGCAATAAATTTGTACTACTGAAATGCATTAATAATTTCCTATTGCTTCTGCAATAAATTAATACAATCTTCATGTCTTAAAACACAAATTTATTATTTTACTATTCTGAACGTAAGTCCAAATGGATTTCAGAGGGCTAAACTCGAGAAATTAGCAACCCTGTGCTCCCTCTGGAGAATCTGTTGCTTAGCTTTTTCAGCCCACATTCCTTATCTCATTGCTCCACACCCTCTTTTCTCTCCTTCTGTCTTCTTCACATCTCTATTTCTGATGGATTCTCCTTACTCTGTTCCATAAGGATCTTTGTGGATATATTGGTCCTATCCTCCCAATTCAGGATGATCTCCCCATCTCAAAATCCTTAATTTAATCACATCTCCAAAGTCCTTTATGCCATGTAAATTAATATATTCACCAGTGTCCAGGGATTAGGACGTGGACATCTTTGGAGAGGGAAAGCATCATTTAGCTTACCACAATAAACAATAAAAAACAGACTCACATACAGAATATATACAGAACCCCTACAAATGAATACACCATATTTCTATGCAACATTATCAATTAATTTCAAATTAATTTATAAGTTTGATAAAGCTCTTATTAAAAAAATAAAAAATGGTAACAACACCAAAAACAAAACAAAACAGAAAGAAGTCTGAGTATAAAGTTATCTGGTAGAAAAAAATGGACAATAATAGCCAAATGACCTTTGAAAAAGGACAATGAGTGACACTTGCCCTAATAATCATTAAAGTAGTGCAATACAGATGCCAAAATAGACCAAAAAAAGATAAACAAAACCAAATGGAGTCCAGAAATAGATTCATGTTGACATGAATACTAACTACATAGTAGAGAGGACACATGAAATTACCAGAGTAACATGAGCCATATGAATATACTTTGACTAGCTAATAACATTTTGAATATAATAAAATTATATTCCTACCTTACATGCAAAGGTAAATTCAGGATGACTTAAGGAGAACAATATTTTTTGACTATATAGTATTATATACTATATTATATTATACTATATTATATATAGATTATAATAAAAATATCTATCATTGAGCACTAGTCATTGTGATAAGCACTTTATTTGGATGATCTCAGGTAATTCATGTAAAGATCCTCTGAGAAAGATTATGATCTGCATTTTAAGATGAGGACACTGACAGACATAGACATGTCTTGCTCAAGGTCACACAGCTAGAAAAAGATAATAGCTAGGATTTGATCCCAGACAACGTGACACCAAATTCTAACCTCTCAACCTCTCAGCCAACATTCCAGAGAAGAATGCGTTCTTAGGGAATAAACAAATTCCAAAGCCATTATAGGAAGTAATGCTAAATTTGATTAAATACACACTAATACATTTTTGCACTTCAAATGACACTATAAACAAAGTTAAATAAAAAAGCAACACAACAGGAGAAAGAGTTTGCTAACTGATAAAGGCTTAAAATACAGAATATATGCAAAGTGCTAATAATCATTAAGAAAAGAAGGAGAAAGGAGAAAAAAATAAGTCTCTGAACAGGCAATTTAGAAAGGAAGAATCACAAATAATGCACATGATGTTACCGCTGTAACATCAGATAATCAGACAAATGCAAACTAAAACAACCTGATTTTTTTTAACTCCCACTGGATTGGAAAAGGTTTAAAAATAGTTAATATTCAGTGTCATACAGGTATAGAAAAACACACAAACTTTTGGCAGGAATGTAATTTGGTACTAACTTTAAGAGTGTAATCTGAAGGTTTCTATTAAAATATATACAAAGAGTGTACACACATACTCTCTGGCTTAAAAGAATATATATATATATATATATATATATATACCCACCCTTGATTTAAAAAGTCTGTCTAGTTATCCATTTTACAGAAATACCACTAAATTCACCAAGTATACACAAAGATGTTCACTGCAACATTATAGTTAGAAACAACCTAGTATCAGGAAAAAATAAAAGACCATGAAATACCAGTACTATGGAATCCTCTGCAAAAGGTAAAAATGAAATAATCTATAGGTAATGATATAAAAATATATCTTAAGATTCATATTATTCTTATAAAGGAAGTTGCAGAATCATACATTATGAGCCTATACATTAAATTCTTTATGAGCCTCTTCAAAACAAACAAACAAAACACTATATAATGTCCATGTGGTACATAGAACACATACATAAATGTTTCAGAAAAGGGCTAAAAAGGATATACAGCAAACTGTTAAAAATGTTTATCTGAGAAGAGGGGTTGATTGGGAAAGGATGGTGATTGAAGGGGAACTCTTTACATCTTCTAATATTAACATCAATAACAAAAATGCATTCAGGTATTGCATAATTTTTTTTTAAAATACATTAAGTGAATCCTGTGATTGAGAAGGAGTTTTAACGGGTGGCACCAGTTGCCCCAACAAAACCCAGGGCACTGGCAATCTCTTATTTTGTTGTTTGATTCGTTTTCAGCTTTAACATATTGTGTAAGTTAAAGTTTGATTTGATACATTTATATAATGCAAAATGATTACCACCATAATGTTAACTAACACCTTCATCATATAACATAATTACCATTTCTTTTTTTGTGGTGAGAATATTTAAGACCTACTCTCATCAACTTTCAAGTATGTAATACAGTACTGTTAACTATGAGCACTATGTTATACATTAGATCCTCAGAACTTATAGCTCTAAGTTCATACTCTTTCACAATTATTTCCCCTTTACTCCAATCACCCAACCCCTTGTAACCACTGTTCTATTCTGTTTTTAGCATTTTTAGATTCCATATATAAGTGATATCATACACTATTTATCCTTCTCTTTCTAACATACTTCAATTGGCATAATGCCTCCAGACCCAACCATGCTGTTACAAACAGTAGGATGTCCTTTCTCATGGATGAAAAATATTATAATACACACACACTATATATATAGGCAGATACATATAGGTATGTAGAGATATATTATCTATATACATATATATGTATCTCTCTCCTCTCTCTCTCTCTATATATATATAGATACATATAAATCTTTCTAATCCACTTATCAATTGACACTTAGATTGTTTTTGTATCTTAGCTATTGTGAATAATGTTGCAATGAACATGGGAATGCAAGGTGCAGATATCAGTTCAAGATTCTGTTTTCATTTCCTTTGGACACACCAAAAACAGGATTGCTGGGTCATATGCTAGTTCTATTATTATTATTATTATTATTTTACTATTATTACTGAAGTATAGTTGACATACAATGAATTCTATTTTTAACTTAAGGAAACTCCTCACTGTTTTCCATAGTGGCTGCTCCAATTTATATTCCCACAAACAATGGGTTCTCTTTTCTACATACCCTCACCAACACTTTTTATTTCCTGTCTTTTTGATAGTAGCCATTCTAACAAGTACGAGATATCTCATTGTGGTTACAGTTTGCATTTCCCTGATCATTACTGATGTTGGGCATCTTTTCATGAACCTGTTGGCTATCTATATGTCTTCTTTGGAAAAATGTCTATTCAGATCCTCTGCCCCTTTATTAATCAGATTGTTGGGGTTTTTGCTATTGAGTTGTATGACTTTTTATACATTTTGGATATTAACTACTTATCTGATACAGAATTTGCAAATATTTCCCACCATTCAACAGGTTGCCTTTTCATTTTGTTATTTCCTCTCTCTACCTTGCAAAAGCTACTTGGTTGATGTAGTCCCACTTTTTTTTTTTTTTTTTCCTTTTGGTGTCAGATCCAAAAAAAAGATTTCCAAGACTGATGTCATGGAGCTTACCCTTGGGTTTTCTTCTGGAAGTTTTACGATTTTAGGTCTTATGTTCAGGTCTTTCATCCATATTGAGCTGATTTCTGAGTGTGGTGTAAGGTTATGCACCCTTCATTCTTTTGCAAGTGGCTGTCCAATTTCCCCAACACCATCTATTGAATCGATTACCTTTTCCTATTGCATATTCTTGACTCCTTTTTTGTAAACTGATTAAACATATATGTATGCATGCTTATTTCTAGCTTCTCTATTCAGCTCCATTGGTCTATATTTGTATTAATGCCAATACCAGTTCCTCTAGATTTTTTTTTTTCCCTCAAGATTTCTTTGGCTATGTGGATTCTTTTGCGGTACCATGAAAATTTTAGGATTTTTGTGTGTGTGTGTGAAAAATGTCATTGGAACTTTGACAGGGATTGCACTGACTCCATAGATTGCTTATGTAATATGGACATTTTAACAACATTAATTATTGCAATCCATTAGCATAGGATATCTTTCATGTACTTGTATCTTCTTTAATTTCTTTCATCAGTATTACAGTTTTTAGAATAGAGAACAGAGCTTTTACCACCTTGGCTAAATTTATTCCTAAGTATATAATTTTCCAAATGCTATTATAAATGGGATTTTCTTAATTTGTCTGATAATTCATTGTCACACAGAAATGCAACTTTTTTTGTATTTTGATTTCTGAAACCTTACTATATTTCTAAAGTTTTTTGGCACAATCTAGGATTTTTTAAAGACATAACATCATGGCATTCATAAATAAAGATAACTTTACTTCTTTCCTTCTGATTTGGCTATCTTTTGTTTCTTTTTCTTACCTAATTGCTCTGGCTAGGACTTTCAGTATTCTCTCAAAAAAAAAAAAAATCAACAAGAGTGATCAGGAAACAAACTGAGGGTCACTAGAGGGGATAGAGGTGGGAGGGCTGGGGTAGCTGTGTGATGGACATTGTGGAAGGTATGTGCTATGGTGAGTGTTGGAATTGCATAAGACTGATGAATCACAGATCTGTACCCCTGGAATAAATAATACATTATATGTTAACTAAAAAATAAAAAGGCAGCAAGTCTGAGCATCCTTGTCCTGTTCCTGATTTTAGAGGGAAAGTTTTCAGCATTTCACTCCTGAGTATATTAGCCCTGGGCTTATCATATATGGCTTTTATTATGGTGGGGTATTCCCTCTATACCCAGGTTGTTGAGAATTTTTATCATGAAAGGATGTTGAACCTTGTCAAATGCTTTTTCTGCATCCATTGAGATGATCATGTGATTTTCATCCTTCATTTATTAATGTGGTATATCACACTGACTGATTTGCAGATAATGAATCAACCTTGTATTCCTGGAATAAATCCCATTTGATCATGATATAAGATCCTTTTAATATACGTTTGAAATTTGCTGATATTTTACTGATGATTTTAGCATCTATGTTCATTGGGGACATTGGCCTATAATTTTCTTTTCTTATGATGTCCTTGTGTGCTTTTGGTATTAGGATAATGCTGGCCTTGTAAAATGAATTTGGAAGCATGTCCAGCTCTTCCATTTCATTGGAAGAGTTTCAGAAGTATTGATATTAATTCTTCTTTAAATGTTTGGTAGAATTCACCACTGAAATCATCTGTCCAGAACTTTTGTTGGGGGGGGGGGTTTAGTTACTGATTCAGTCTCTTTACTAATAACCAGTCTGTTCAGACTTTCTAGTTCTTTATGACTCAGTCTTGGTAGGTTGTTTCTAGAAATGTATCCATTTCTTCCAGAATGTCCAATTTGTTGGTATATTACTGTCCATAGCAGTCTCTTAAGATCCTCTGTATTTCTGTTGTATCAGTTGTAATGTCTCTTTCATTTCTGATTTTGAGTCCTCTAATTTTTCTTGGTGAGTCAAACTAAAGATCTGTTTCATTTCTTTCAAAAAAACAGCTGTTTCATTGATATTTTCCACGTCTTTTAAGACCCCTTTTTTCTGCCTTCATCTGTTCTATCCTTCCTTCCACTAACTTTAGGCTTAATTTGTTCTTTAGTTTTCCTAGTTCCTTGAAATATGAAATAAAGTTATTTGAATTTTTTCTTGCTTCTGAAGGTAGGTATTTATCACTACAAACTTCCTCTTAGAATTGTTTTGCTGCATCACAAAAGCTTTGATATGTTGTACTGCCATTTTCATCAAGGTATTTAATTTTTCTTTTAATTTCTACTTTGACCCAGTGGTTATTCACTAAAATGACTTTTAATCTCCACATATTTATGAATTTTCCAGGTTTTTTTTTCTTGTAATAGATTTTTAGTTTCATACCATTGTGTTTGGAAAAGATGCTTGAGGGACGCCTGGGTGGCTCAGTTGGTTAAGCAGCTGCCTTCGGCTCAGGTCATGATCCCAGCGTCCTGGGATCGAGTCCCACATCGGGCTCCTTGCTCAGCAGGGAGCCTGCTTCTCCCTCTGCCTCTGCCTGCCATTCTGTCTGCCTGTGCTTGCTCTCTCTCCCTCTCTCTCTCTCTCTGACAAATAAATAAAATCTTTAAAAAAAAAAAAAAAAGATGCTTGATATTATTTCCATTTTCTTAAATTTATTAAGATGGTTTTGTGTTCCAAAATATGATCTACCATGGAGAATATTCCATGTGTGCTTGAGAATACTGTGTTCTGCTGCTGTGGGATAAAAAGCTCTATAAATACCTGTTAAGTCAATCTGGTCTAACGTGTAATTTACGTCCAATGGTTCCTTATTAATATTCTGTCTGGATGATCTATCCATTGTTGAAAGTAGGGTACTGAATTCCCCTAATATTGTATTCCTGTCTATTTCTCCCTTGAGTTCTATTAATTTTGCTTTATAGATTTAGATGTCCCTATGTTGAATGCATTAATATTTACAAATGTTATATGCCTTTGGCCCTTTTATTACTGCATACTTATCTTCATTGTCTCTTGTTCAGTCTTTGTCATAAAGTCTATTTTGTCTAATGTCAGTATAACTTACTTTTGGATTTCTTTGGGTTTCTATTTGCATGGAAACTCCTTTTCCATTCCTTCATTTTGAGTTTTCCTGTGTCCTTAATCCTGAAATGAACCTCTCATAGGCAGCATATATTTGGGACTTGATTATTTTTTTTAATCTACTTGGCCATTCTATGTCCTTTGATTAGAGAACAGTCCATTTCTATTTAAAATAATTATCAATAGGTATGGACTTATTGCCATTTTCTTAACTGTTTTCTGGTTGTTTTATAATGCCTTTGTTCCTTTCTTCCTCTCTTGTTCTCTTTGTGATTTCATGGTCTTCTGGAATGGTATGTTTAATTTCTTTATCTTTTGTATATTTACTATAGGTTTTTGCTTTGTGGTTATCATGGGTCTTGTCTATTTTAAGCTGATACCAGCTTCCAACAAACACAAAGGCTCTAAATTTATACAGCATCCTCCTCTCCCATTTATGTGTTTGATGTCACAATTTACTTTTTACACTGTGTATACACTAACAAATTACTGTAGTTATTTTTACTAATTTTGTCTTTGTAAGTAGTACGTATATAAGTTATAGATAAGTAAGTTATTCAACACCATTACAACACTAGAGTATTCTAACTATATATTTACCTTTATCAATGAGTTTTATACTTGGATGTTTTCCTGTTATTAATTAGTACCTTATTGTTTTAGCTCAAAGAATTCCATTTAACATTTCTTGTAAAGCCAGGCTAGTGGTGATAACTCCTTCAGATTTTGCTCGTCTGGAAAACTATTTCTCTTTTCCTTCAATTCTGGAAGTATGACTTTGCCAGGTAAAGTATTGTTGGTTGGCAGGTTTTTCCTTTCAGCATTTGAACATATAATACCACTAACTTCTGGCCTGCAAAGTTGCTGCAAAAAAAAAAAAAAAGGCAAAACAAAACAAAAACAAACAAACAAACAAAAATCTGCCCACTGTCTTTTCAGGGGTTGCCTTATAAGAAACACTTTTTTTTTTCCTGTTTCTTCTAAGACTCTCTTTCTGTCTTTAATGTTTGATAATTTGACTATAATGTAACTCGTTGTGAATCTCTTTATATTCCTCTTGTTTGTTGTTGCTCTCTGGGTTTCTTGCATCTGGATGTCTGTTTCTTTCCTCAGATTCAAGAAATTTTCACATACTATTATTTCAAATAAGCTTTCTGTTCCTTTTTCTTGCTCTCCTCTCCTTCTGGGATGCCTATAATGTGTATACTGGTTGGCTTGCTGGTGTCCCATGAACCACTTAAGCTGTCCTGGCTCTTTTTCTTTCTGCTCCTCTGATTGAATTCCACTGCCCTGTCTTAAGTTTCTTGATCCTTTCTTCTACTTCAGCTAGTCTACTGTTGAACCTCTCTATTGAATTTTTCAGTTCAGTTATTGTACTCTTCAGCTCTGTGATTTTTGTTTGGTACTTTTATATATTTTCTATTGCTTTGTTGAAAACTTCAAACTGTTCAAACATTGCCCTCCTGATCTTGGTGAGCACCTTTATGACCATTATTTTCATCTATCAGATAAATCACCTATCTCCATCTCATTAATATGTGAATGTTTTTTATTATGTTCTTTTATTTGGAAAATATTTCTATTTCTTCATTTTCATTAGAGTATGTCTAAGACTTTCCAACCCATTTTGATGTGGAATTTTCTTGTTTGACCAATGTGTAGGAGTTGCTCAGCTGGTTTCTGGATTTCTTTCAGAGAGAATTGCCATGGCTGTTTCTTATATTGGATTTCAGCTAATGAAAATAGGTCCACACCCTCTGAAAATAATGAAGATTCTTCCATGTATCCCAAACCATTCCCAATTTAAAATTATAATATTATGATTCAACACTCTTACTTGGAACTCAAGTGATTCTTCTTTAAACTGTCCTTATGCATATAAAATAAAAGCACAAAAATGTACTTTGGAGATACTTCTTTTAATTCAGTTTTTCCAAGAGAAGTACATAGACTTTAGCTTTCTCTTGCCCTCTCAGGAAAGCCTGCTTTTGGGAAAGTATATCCTCTTTTCTAGGAAAAAATGAATTTAAACAGTGCTTTCAATCTTAATCATTAATATGTCATTCAGTTCAGCTAATTCTGTTTCAGAATTAATAATGAACACTCAGATGGGTTCTAGATTAAAGAACCTGAATAACACCCAGAAAATGGAGCTACGGAAGAAATATCTTATATAAATTCTGCTTTAAATCATGCTGTTGATTGTATTAGAGGAAGAGGAAAGGGATGAGCTCTCAAGTACATAATTGCCCTTTTAGACAATAAAAGGCTTTCCTAATATTAGTTCCATATGTTGAAAATGGCTTCTTTCTTCTTCCTTATAACAAGGAATCAGTAGTTATAACAAGCATTAGAATCCACATACATTTCTAGAAACCACATTGTCATGGCTAATTTTTAAAGACAGAAACAAACAAAAGTATGCAGCTTACACAATGTTAACCAGCAGGTACCAACTTCCACTATCCTCATTATATTCAGAAGATTTGTCCATTTAGAAAAACAATGCTTACATTTTCTGGTGCAAAGGGCACATACTGACAATATTAACGTTCTCATGATTTCTCCAGATTTAAAATAACTCCTCTACCATAGAAAAACTTCATTAACTCACATACTGATAATTCAGAATTTTAAGTAACTCAGATATTTTATACACTCCTCTGTTAGATAGTAAGTTACATTCAAATGGATTAAGAGCCAATGCGAATAGGCAAAGAAAAGTATCTAAGCTTTATGTTTTAGAAACTCTTTTACCACTGAGAAAAATCTCATTTCCTAGACTGTAAAGGGAAATATAATGCTTCCATATCAGCAATTAAAATGCTAAATAAAATGTAACTCTTACTTCCTATTAAACACTAGCAGGGAAAGGGACATGGGGAGATGGAGGCACTATGGAGACTCTCATTGAATCAAGGAATATAATTATCTTTCTCTGAGCCTATAAGTGATAAATCTGTAGCCCAGAAGCCCCCAAATTCCTCCTTTTCTTACCTCTATAATTTCAGAAACAGTTAAGATCAGAACCTGGAATGGGATGCAATATCAGAGCATTAAAGTCTTGCTTCTTTCTTGGACCACTACTCAGCCTAAGACTTAAGTATCTAATCTGCCAAAGAGAAATAATAATTGCTTTGCTTTAAGGACTAAAATAGTACATGTAGCCTAAACATAGCACCCGGGATATAAATTCTCTGAGTTTCTCCACTCTTACTTCCTTCCCTCACTCAAGTTTTCCTCTCCCTGTGTTACCATCACTTGTTTCATTGTTATCACTCTTTTTGGTTGCAACTACCATTCAAGAGGCTTCTTCAGAATCCATATAGTAGTAGGGTCTTAGCTGCTGCTACTATTTTGCTACTAAGTGGATCGGGAATATAAAGCCAATGAAAGAGGATTTAGGCCTAGAAGGAAAGTCCAAATATAGGTTTCCTGGAAGTTACAGAAAACTCCTCGCATCTCATTGGTGCCAGTTTGGGTCAATGCCTATATTTCTAATCAACTGCTGTGGCCAGGGTAAATTATTGATTGGCTCACGTCCAAATCACACATTCCACTTAAACAAATTGGAGATGCTCTACCAAACCATACGGACAAAGTAAGGGAAGGAGTAGATCCCCAAGTGACGGTTGCCAGAAGTAGGCTGAATGGATGCAGATAAAATACATCCTCTTACACATCTCCTTATACTCACTTCTCTTTAATGGCTATAGAATGCTTTTCCCTGAAGTCTTCCCAAAATTCTGTAATGTAAGTATTTACATATATGATTCAAAGTATCTATTGCCTGGATATTCTGAAGTCTTTTAGTCTTTGGGGAACTCAATGCTTTCATAATTAAATTAAAAGGCTTAGTCCTCATCTTAAATCCTGGAGGAAGTCCAAAACTCTCCCAGAATATTTCATATATTTTCGTGGTTAGATGGAGTCTCCTCACCACCTCTCACTTTTTCTGCAACTATCTTATCTTCTGTCTCCTCTCTTACTCCTCAAAATAGGATGTAAATTAGGATTACAAAATAGGACGTGTAAATTTTATTAAAATTTTAGGTAAAAGAGAAAAGGATCACAGAAAAGGGTGGATCACGTAATAATTTTAAACTACATTTGAGAATTACTATTCTTAGAATTTGCTTAACCACATGCCAAAGTTTAATTTTAGTGATTACCTTCTCTCAAATCCCAAGTATTACTCTTCTGCCAGGCTGCTACCTCTTCTCTCTCTTTCCTTCACATTTTAGGACTCAAAAATCCTACCTCCCCAACCCACCAGGGAAAATTTAAGTATTTTCTTCCATTCTACTAAGAGCAATTTAGCTCCATATCCTCACTCAATGGAGTGTGTCTTTCATTAATTTGATGCTACAAATCTGTGTAGAGTAATGGCAAAATTTTCAATATTTGATTCCCTTAGGCTGAATTTGATTCCTTAAGTTTAACACTGAAAGAAAAGCAAGAAATGAAGATAGACTAAAACACATTTTACTGGCTTTTTTGCAATTTCAAATTTTAAAATTAAAAGAATGGTATATAAAAAAAATAATAAATAAATAAATAAATAAATAAATAAATAAGAATGGTATAAAATACTTGGTAGGCAGTCCCATAATTCTGCAGCCCTAGAAGTTGTTAGTCGGTTCCTTCTATTGTTTTTACGCATCCATTGTGTTTGACAGGAAGGACTAACTCACCATCTCAAAGCTTTCTCACCTGAGGTATTAGTGCCCATCCTTTAGCAATTCTGTCTTCATTAATCTCATAGCCATTGTTCCATTCCTGCTCTTCGGAGCCACCAAATATTATCATCATGTACATGAAAGTTAAAATATTCTCTGAGAGGACATGGAGTCCAGTGTTCTGCTTCCACACAGGAAAGCTGTTAAGTATAACACAGGATCACCATTTACGTATACAGTAACTAAGATTCAGACACACAGTTGGTTTACAGTAAGTGGCCAGAGAAAGACAAGAACTTTATCTCCTGATTTCTTGGCTCATGCTTTGACTTAAACTTAGTAGATCCCAGCAAGGATGCCAACAGATGCAAGCTACATCTTGATGTCACTACCTCCCTCCCAGGTTTTAGTAATCCTTCGTGTTTTGTGGATGTGTTTCTACCTAGTACTTTCTCCTCCATTGCACTTTCTGAAAGTCATAGGCTCTTTTGTTTCTGCACCCTTAGGCTATGCTAAGGCTGGCATCATAAACTCTAAAATAAATGTCAAGCTACTTTCCTGATGTCTTCTTTAAAAGCGAGAAGCCAGTAAGAAAATCTAGTTGATGCTTGGCCCAGAGTAATCATGACTGGCAATTTACCAAAAGATCCATATGGTGCTGATCAATATATTGCTTCATATTTAAATTCTTTCAACAGTCCAGCAAATGCATTTTTTCATTTTGGGTCTTTACAATGATATTGGGTTTGTGGCTCATAGTTCTTGTAGTAAACTAATTTTATCCTTCTTATACATTTTTTATTAATATGTAATGTATTATTTGCTTCAGGGGTATAGGTCTGTATCCTCCTTATACTTTTAAGTAAAAAAAATTTTTTTAAATAAACAAACAACAACAAAAACAAAAACCCCAGAGGTTCCTCAGTGAGTGGTACATCCTGAGTAGGATGTACTCAGTGCTAAGCAGTAAAGTACATAGTAAGGAAGCCAACTGCATAACTAGCTGCCCTTTCTATGAGCAGCACAGAAGCTAAGCCAACTGAAATTCTAATGAAGCTGTCTACGTTCAAATAGCAGCTATACTACCTACTAACTACACTACCCAGGGAACTCAATTATCTCATCTTTTAAATTTGGAATACTAGTACTCCCTCAAATGAGTGTTAAATTAAATAAGTTCATATATCAGAAGAATTTAGGAAAGTGCCTTGGGTATAGTAAGTCATTGCTAAATGCTTGCTTATCACCATTAATTCTTATTCTTATTAATTCTTATTAACTTATTAACAACCATATAGATTCAATACAATTTTTAAAAGTCTGAAAGTATTTACATTATAAAACACAAAATTCTGCCTATTTGCTAGGGGGAAAAAAGTATATTTCCCCTCTACTTTTTTTTCAACCTTAATTCATTTCACAAATATAATACGGAGCACCTAATTGTTCATGCACTAGAAGAGGTAACTGGGATATGGTGCTGAACAAGAGAAAAGTTCTTTCTAGAGGAAAAGAGATTATAAACACATTTAAAAAAATGATAAAAATAATGTCAAAAGGTAATAGAACTATGCAGAATATAAAGTGGGATGATTTAATAGGTGGGTATAGAGGTAGGGTCATGGTGGGAAAGTGACACTCTAGAAACAAGATGAAAGCTGAGATCTGAGTAAGAAGTGTTCTGCAAAGACTAGGTTGTGCACATTCCAGGAGCAGAAGTAAGGCCAATGTGGCTGGAGAGGTCCAAATCAAAGAATGGGAGATAATACCAGAGACACGGTCAAGAAGAAGATTATATAGACCCTGGTGGAATTTAGGCTTCAACCTAAGTCTTCCTCTAAACTTTGGAAGGTTAGAGGAAGGATGTGATCTGATCTGTAATTCTAAACAGTCACCCTGGCAACCAGACCAGACAGAAAATGGACCACCGAGGTGAAAGAGAAGCAGTGGTAAGAGGTAACTGCAGTCAGATGAGAGGCAGTGGTGACAGCAGGGATGGGCAGATTCTGTGTGTATTTGAGAGGTAAAACTGGCATACTTGGAATGGACATGAGCGTGGGGAGGAGAGAGAGGGGGCGCCAGAAGGATTCCTGGGTTTCTGGCTTGAGATACCATACTGCTGCTGATTTATTGAAATCAGAAAACTTAGGTATAAATTTGGAGGAAAAAAACCAAGTGTTATTTTTATGATACTTTTATTTTGGCCAAATGCACTCAGTAAGAAATATTTGTATTTTTCTAACCTTAAAAACTCCTTTTTCTAACTTAAAAACTCCTATTTTAGTCTTCTGAAATTGCAGCATTGGTGAAGCTAATCCTAACTGACCAAAGAGACAAATTCATCTTCCCTTTATTATTTGAGTTGTGTGTTCCATTTGCATATACATAACTAAAATTCAAAGAATGTCTGCAATCAGTCTTTCCCCGTAACTTTCTGCTGAAAGTTTTAGAAACAGTAACTTAAGAGAAACTAAGAACCATACCTGCTCCACTTACATTATATATTTCAAGCCCACAGCACAACTTAAAGCAACATGGAATAAATGAATTTAATTGTGCTGTTGATGGTAGCAACCAAAACATACACTACAAAGAGAAGCTAACACAGTATAGGACAGCTTATGTGCAATGTTTTATACCATGTCCTAAACATTAAATAGCTCTCATTCCAAATGAGTCATTTTCCTTCTATTTTAGGTCTTCACAAAGAATATAATCAGATCTGCTATTGTTTGGAAAACAGGAATTTGTTCGGATGCATTTGACATAGTAGGGACAATTGAGGACAATGCATATTTAAGGTTTCTTCATGTACAATTTCATGTGAACAACACTAAGGAAGAAAACTGCATTCAACTGATCCAATTGCACAGGAATACACAAGACAAACACCATCCTCAAACACCTGCCAGCTACCTTAGTTCACTGGAGCAGATTGTGAGTCATACCCATCCACATCTGTATTAGAACCTCCCATATAATTTTAGATAATCTTCCTCCCATCACTTCACAATAACTCACAAGCTACAACCCTTTTTTTTTAACATTTTTAATTTAAATTCAATTAAGTAACATATAATGTGATACTGGTTTCAGAGGTACAGACCTGTGATTCATCAGTCTTATATGATACCCCGTGCTCATCACATCACATACCTCCTTAATGTCCATCAAACAGTTACCCCATCCCTCTACCCACCTCCCCTCCAGCAACCCTCAGTTTGTTTTATATGATTAAGAGTCTCTTATAGTTTGCCTCTCTCTCTCTCTCTCTCTGGTTTTGTCTTATTTTTTCCTCTTTTCCCCTATAATCCTCTCTTTTGTTTCTTAAATTCCACACATCAGTAAGGTCATATGATAATTGTCTTTTTTTTTTAAGATTTTATTTATTTATTGGAGAGAGATCACAAGTAGACAGAGAGGCAGGCAGAGAGAGAAAGAGAGGGAAGCAAGCTCCCCGCTGAGCAGAGAGCCCGACGCAGGACTCGATCCCAGGACCCCGAGACCATGACCCGAGCCGAAGACAGCGGCTCAACCCACTGAGCCACCCAGGCATCCCGATAATTGTCTTTCTCTGATTGACTTATTTTATTTAGCACAATACCCTCTAGTCCCATCCACATCATGGCAAATGGCAAGATTTCAATTTTTGATGGCTGCATAGTATTCCATACATACATATTCCAGTATGTATGTATGTATGTATGTATGTGTATGTGTGTATGTATGTGTATATATATATATATATATATATATATATATATACACATCTTCTTTATCATTCATCTGTTGATGGACATCTGGGCTCTTTCCATAGTTTGGCTATTGTGGACATTGCTGCTATAAACATTCGGGTGCACGTGCCCCTTCAGATCACTTACAGTTGT